>NC_068410.1:1800783-1818283 GCF_023724105.1 Carassius gibelio | reverse complement strand
AAATTGTAAATTAGGAGTTCAACATATGCATATTAACCCAACTTAAACGCAAATCTTCCATTTCTAAGAGCTTGGCACATGAAGTTTTTTCTTTTCTCTGTCTTTAGATTTGACGGTATTTATCACAGGTCGGTGTGTACCTGGCTAAAGTGTGCAGGTCGATCTTATAGGTGTTGATAAAGCCCATGTCTTCAAACATGCTCAGGATGCCCTGCAACACACACACACACACACACACACACACACACACACACACAGGGAGAGATTGATCAGTGTTTGTCTTCAGTCTGAGCCAGAGTTGTAAGTATTTAAATAAATGTAATTATACTGTACTTGAGTATCTTTTCGGATACTTTGAGATATGTCAAAGATATGATCAGCTTTTACTCTCTACTTCTCTACATGATTGAATATTGAAAATACATTTTAATTCTTTAGATCACAACTTTTTGTTTAAAATTAGCAATAAAATAGCAAAACTGAATTAAATGGTATAAATGAGCAGAAAAATCACATCTTGAAACATTAGTACAAATATATAAATTAGTAGCACCTAATGGGAAAATTGGATTAATTAGTAGTAAAAAAATGCTACAAAATGTATAAATTAATACAGCAAATACTATAAATTATATAAATTAGTTTAGAATAGGATAAATTCTAAACTAGTTGTACACAATTTGTTATAAATAGTAGAATTAACAGCATACATTTTAAGTAAACATACTCTTTCTTGTTTTTGTTACATCTTGTCTGTGCCTTGTCTTGGACTTTTATGTCACTTCCTGTCTCCTGTGTATTTGTAGTCAGTTTGTAGTTCGTTTGTTCATTGGTTCCCCTGGATTGGTCTCCTCAGTCTTTAAGTCTTTTTAAGCTTGTATGTATACCCCTAGTGTTTCTTTAGGTCTTCTTTTAGTTCTTAGAGCATTTTGAGCTTATATTTAGTATACGTAAAACACTTAAACCTGATACTCTAAGACTTTTACTCAAGTTGTTTTAGAATTGGTGACTTGTAACGAATTTTCACTGCAAGTTACTCAAGTCTGGGTTTCAGATATCTTTCTGCCTCTGGTCTGAGCATCATTATGGGTCTGGTTTGTGCTCGTGTCGTACCATCGGAGTGCTGTCGTCCATCAGAGAGCGAGGCGTGTACGTGAACTCGGAGAAGTCCGGGTGGATTTTCTGGACCGGCTCGATGCCGCTGTGCAGGAGTTTAGTGACCTCCTCCTCCGACACCTTCATGTGGTACATCATCATCTCATTGGCCAGATGACTGCGAAACTGAGCCTCATGGACCTTCTTATACAGCAGAGACTAACAAACAAACAATCATATTATAACTGAGTATTTATATATAGATATAAATTCATATCAAATTAAAATGGTACAATTTAAATTATATTACAATTTATTCTATTTATATATATATATATATATATATATATATATATATATACATATATATATATATATATATACATATATATATATATATATATATACATATATATATATATATATATATATATATATATATATATATATATATATATATATATATATATATATATATATATAAATCGTTAAACATTATATATGCATAATTGTTAATACTAGGGATGCACAACATTAACGGAATATTTTTGGAATCGTCTAATAAAGAACTCAAGGTGTAAGGAGAATATTACACTTTGCTTGAAATTTTAATTCTTTAGATCACAACTTTTTGTCGAAAATTATATAATAACAAAACTCAATTAATTAGTAGTACAAAACTGTATAAATTGTAAAAATTCCAAAAATGGCTTAAAATGTAAATATCGGCATTGGACCGATACAAAAAATTATGCCGATACTACTTGCCGATAAGAGGAATAGCTCACGTGCTCAAGGTGTGATAGCAATAAGATCAGATATGTGGTCAAACAAAGCAAACTTTTAGTGGAAAGTTGATTAGATTTACTGATTTGGATCGCTGCATTTAATTTGAGAACACACATTTAAAATGATGTGTCCAGTGTGTCTACAAATGTTACATCTTCATACTAAATGTTTAGGTTCCTCCTGCATCTGTCTGCAAAAAAAAAAAAAAAAAAAAAAATATATATATATATATATATATATATATATATATATATATAATAATGATAAAAAAATGCAGGGATTGATTTATAGTTATTTTCAAAGCTTTCAGTTTACTCTCATTATAAAATTACTTAATTGTTGCTTATTTGCTTATTTAAATCACAACAAGTAAGTTTTTATTAAAAACAAACTAAAAGGCAAAAAAGTTTGTTTATAACCTCTATACAGGCGAGACCTGCTGTTGTTTCCAAGCAAAAGGAAAATATTGGTATCGGCAATCAGCCAAAATGAGTTAAAAAATATCGGTATATATCGGCAAAAAGCAAATATGTATAAATATACATATTTGCTTTTTGCCGATATCCGATATATACCGATATTTTTTAACACATTTTGGCTGATTGCTGATACAAATATTTACCTTTTGCTTACAGGGTAAAATTTTTAGGGGAGGATGGGGGGGGGGTTCCCCTTATGGTCTATATATCCCTTCCTCTGCTGAATTATTTTAATCCATGGTTGGGGTAAAAAAAAACATCTCCCCAGGTGATGCTACTCCAACAACAAATCGTATGAAAAAAAATTATCAGCAAGTAAAATACTGCAACATGACAGTACAAACAACAATAACATCAGAAATAGACTTTAACTGTCAGTGTTTGGGTTTCGTGATCCTGGTTCAATCCAGACAGGGCTTTTCACAAAGTCAGTGTGCACCATTCATGTATTTCAGAGTCACAGTACGAGATGAATACACAATGTTTTTGCTTAAAACTCAGTCTGCTGTGACCGTATACAGATATTGTATAATTAACTGATGCATAAATGTATTATGAGAGAACACAGATGTAGAAAGTCTTACATGAGCGATGCTGATGCCGCAGTAGATGGAGAAGGCGGTTGCCAGATCCTCATCGAAACGATTGAACCACGGGCCGTTGGTTTTATTCACCAGTTCTGCCACACCGATCACCTCTGATGAGAGAACAGACAGATGGACAGAGCTCAGGTCAGTCAGATGTGCTCGTGGGTTTCTTGCGTCTGCGGTTGAATCACTTCAACATCACTTTGACTCTTAAAGTCTCTTAATTTCCCTCAACAACCTTATCACTCGAGAAGGATGGCAAAAACACACACGAATAAAGTTTATTCCCTCGAATATTTCTCTTCAGCAGTTCATTTAAAGGGTTTCTGATGGTGGTTTGGGGTAATTGTGTTTGTTATGTGTGTCAGGACTGAATCTTCCCTACTTTGGCAAATTAAATCTTCATCAGGTTTCACTATACTGTGAAAAAAAAACAAAAAAAAAACACTATTTCAGTCTTTCGACTTCAAAATGTCATGTTTAATTCAGTGTTTTACTTGTGGTTTCTTTGTAATTATTTGGTAATTTGTCAAATTGAGGACAAATTACCACCTGAAAATGGTTTCAAAGTAAACCCTGCACCAAATAAAGTGTAGTCCACACATTTTGGGGCAATAACAATTTTGCTAGAAATATTAGATGTTACTAATTAGTTGTTTATAAGTGATAATGTTTTATTTTTATTTTGCTAACAACACTTTTCGACTTGTTTTTGTAAAAACTGACAGAAATCATTTTGGATACATTTGTAACATATTACATTTAAAAACTATTGATACACTTTCTCAAAATATTTTCAAAGTTTCTACGTTTGAGTGTTACACAGTTTAACATTTCTTCATATTTCATTTATTTTTAGCTCTTAAAAATAAATTTAAAAAACATTTCCCCTTACATTTTCCATAGGGCTTTTAGTTCTTTATTTATTTCCTGTTCATTTTCTGTGTGGTTGTGTAAATAATTAAATTAAAATTAATAAGGTTCTAGATGTCTGTATTTAACCAGAGCGGAGCAGTAATGACAAAATAATCTTTTACAAACCATTTTAACATGGGATTAGAATCCCGCCATGATTCAAAACTGAAAAAAAAAGTTCTGAAAGGTTGAAACTAAGTGTTCGAAAACTCAAAATCTAAAAAAAAAAGTTTTGCATGACCGAAAAATAAGATTTGCAAGCTTGCAAAATGTAAAAAAATAAAAATATCTCTGACAAATTTGAAACATTGCAACATCGTAATTTTTTTTTTTGCAGTTCTGAAGAAGGAAATTTCTTTCTTTTTTTTACATTTTGCAAGCTTGGAAATCTTATTTTTCGGTCATGCAAAACATTTTTTGTAAGATTTTGAGTTTTCGAACACTTAGTTTCAACCTTTCAGAACTTTATTTTCAGTTTTGAATCATGGCAGGATTTTAATCCCATATTTTAAAGAGATTTAGCATGTATAGATTTTATTGTATTTATTCCCTGTGGATTTCCTCAGGGACGGCATCCAGGACAGACCTTCGTTCTCATCTTTGATGGGGAAGCAGAGGATGTTTCTGGTCCTGAAGCCCGTGCTGTCGTCCACACCGCGGTAAAACAGAGGATGGGAATACGCATCCTTGATGTTGAGGATTTTCCCAGTGGTGGCCACGTGACCAGCGATGCCCTGATCCGCCGGGATACGAAACTCCTTCTGTGTGTGAGAGAGAGAGAGTGGTCTGTAATCTGAGCTGAACACTGACACTGTTACCTTCAGAAGAGCTGCTTTTCACTGTACCTCGTCATCGTTCACGACTCCTCCATCGAACACTTTGGCCACGAGCTCATGACTGAAGTGATCCAGCAGGAACACAGAACAACTGAGAGGAAGACAACAGACCCATGATGTGTGTGTTTCTGCTCCGTCCGCATTAGACTTGTAAATATTTAGAGCCTGCTGACAGCGTGTTTGATTTAATCTTACAATATTTGATTGGAGTTAATTGATATTTATGAGCCACTGCTGCTTTCATGCTAAGCGTCTGCGATTGTTTTGGACGAAACCCAAAACTATCAAACCCATAATGGAGCCTGTGTGTGTGTGTGTGTGTCTCACATCTCAGCGTTGCTCAGGTTTCGGGCCTCGATGATGATCTCCTGCAGTAACACAGACACGTCATCTGAACGAGAGATGGAGAGAAGGATGTTAACGTTTAGCAAAATCACACCACTGCATTTTCATTCACATCCAAAAATGATGAGGTGCTTTAATCAAACATCTTTTGATTTCTATTTACCGACTGGAATCTGTTTATGAGTCTGATATTATCACTTATTGGTAAACATTTACAATGAGTTTAGACTTTAATGTGTTAACTAATGTCCTGCACTATTTCATCATCTTTGTAAACATTGCTTAATGAAAACAACTGTTCATTGTCTATTCTATAACATTCAATCTTTAATAGTATATTATACAACTTTATTACACAACTGTTGACTTTAACGATGAATTAGTAAATCTTAAAATTAGGAATTGACAAAATTAGCTGAAATTAATGAATGCTTTAGATGTATTTTTTATTGTTCATTTTCAGTGTTAACTAATGGAGTGCAATTCAATTTCATTTAATTTTTATTTTAGTGCAATGCAATGAAATTAAATGCAATCAAAATCAATTCAATTTATTTCAATGCAATTCAATTCATATCAATTAAATTCAATTTGATGCAATTCAGTTTAATTCCATTCAATTAAATTTATTTCAATGCAAATTAAATTAAATTAAATTAAATTAAATTAAATTAAATTAAATTAAATTAAATTAAATTAAATTAAATTAAATTAAATTCAATTCAATTCAGTTCAGTTGAATGAAACCGATGATTGTTCCGGAGGTGGAGACTGAAGAAAGATTGTGAAAGGACAGGTTTTGTGTGTTGAGTGTCAGTGAGGAGTCAGGGATTCACTCTGACACGGAGATGTGTTCATGACTCACCAAGGTGTGTGAAGAGGTTTTTAGCCACTTGCAGCAGAGCCTGAGGAACAATACCACAAATCAGACAGAAAACAACTGTGTGTGTGTGTGTGTCTGTGAGAGAGAGAGAGAGAGAGTGTGTGTGTGTGTGTGTGTGTGTGTGTGTGAGAGAGATAGAGAGCGAGAGCGAGAGAGAGAGAGAGAGAGAGAGAGTGTGTGAGTTTGTCTGTGAGAGAGAGAGAGTGTGTGAGTGTGTGTGTGTGTGTCTGTGTGTGTGTGTGTGTGTGTGTGCGAGAGAGAGAGAGTGTGTGTGTGTGTGTGTGTGTGTGTGTGTGTGTGTGTGTGATAGAGAGAGATAGAGACTCTCACTCATTCTCTCAATTAAATTCAATTCAATACAAGGCAATGAAGTTTAATTCAAATAGCTTTACTGGTCTTTGAGATGTATATTGTGTATTGCCAAAGCATTAAAGTAGTTGAGGAGTTGATGGTAGACATTGACCCGGCCCAAAATCATTATTCCAAATGAATAGTTTTGGCCACCCCTGTGCATAGTATATTATCCAGTCAGTGAAAGTCAATGGCTACCGTCAACTGTTCGGTTACCAACACTCTTCTGTCGTGCTCTAAAGGAGAAACAAGCTCATACATGAAGTGAGCAAATGATGGCAGATCTATGTTTTGTGAAGTCTGTTTGTCTTCCTCTCACCTGACACTCAAACTTGAGCTTCTGCTCCTTCTGGAAGGCCAGTGTGCTGGTGAGGACCGTGGATGTGTAACAGAAGCAGTGCTGGATCACATGCTCATCCGCCTCCATGTACCTGACACAACACACACAGCATTAATGCACTTACTACACCTGCAGCCTGCTCTGAACACATAACTTTAACAAGCTGAAATAAATGTGTTTAAAGAAATTCTATTCTTTATTTTTTTATTTTTGGATGACTATAATAACATAATAAATACAATTATTCTGATTTCTGAAGATCATGTGACACTGAAGACTGGAGGAATGATGCTGAAAATACAGCGGAGCACCACAGAAATAAATTACACTTTAACACAGATTCACACAGAAAACAGATGATTTAGATTGTAATATTATGTCACTATTTCTAATGTCGTCACACACCTCTGTCCGCGCAGTTTGTTGAAGGTACACGCTAGCGCCACCACCTGTCCAGTGGCTTGACTGGTGACAGGAACACAGAGCATCGAGTTCGGCTCGAACCCCAACAAACTGCTCAGTAACCCGCGCTCCTCCTGCACACACACACACACGTCATACAGGAGCGTCAGCATGTGTGTGTGTGTGTGTGATGAGTTTGATCCTGATTAGAGTGAAGGATAGAGACAGTTTCTGTTCCAGCTGAACTCATTTAACACAGATCATCTCTCTCTGTGCTGATAATTAGCTGTCAGCTGGGAATGAATGAAAAAGCTCCATTATTAGTTCTGTGTGTGTGTGTGTGTGTGTGTGTGTGTGTGAACTGACCTGGCTGACGTCCTGTAGTCTAATGGATGTCTTTGTCTCCACCACCTGCCCGAACCGACCGAACATAAGCTGTAGAGAGAGAGAAGATTTGGTGCTGAGAAACAATATTACACACACACACACACACATACACACACGTTTACACTGATGCAGTTCAGAGAAGAAAAACTTACTGGAAAACTGATTTCCTCTTCCAAAACTTTATCTCCAACAACCTGCAAAAAACAATGCATTAGTGTGTGTGTGTGTGTGTGTGTGTGTGTGTGTGTGTGGGTGTGTGTGTGTGTGTGTGTGTGTGTGTGTGTGTGTGGGTGTGTGTGTATGTGTGTGTGTGTGTGTATGTGGGTGTGTGTGTGTGTGTGTGTGTGTGTGTGTGTGTGTGTATGTCAAATGTCAAAATATTTTCCCTGTGCATCTGAGAAAACTTAAACTAACGTTTAAGTGAAAATAAAGTTTATGTTCACCAAGGCTGCATTTATTTGGCCAGTAAAAATAAATACAGTAAAAATACTGATATATTTTTAGAATCTAAATCATCTGTTTTCTGTGTGAATCTGTGTTAAAGTGTAATTTATTTCTGTGATGCTCCGCTGTATTTTCAGCATCATTCCTCCAGTCTTCAGTGTCACATGATCTTCAGAAATCAGAATAATATGATGATTTACTGCTCAAGAAACATTTCTGATTATTAGCAATGTTGAAAAAAAAAAAGTAATGCTTAAGATTTCTGAAGATCATGTGACACTGAAGACTGGAGGAATGATGCTGAAAATACAGCGGAGCATCACAGAAATACATTACACTTTAACACAGATTCACACAGAAAACAGATGATTTACATTAGAATAATATTACACAATTTTTACTGTATTTCTGATCAAATAACTGCAGCCTCGGTGAGCAGAAGAGACTCTTTCAGAAACAATATAAATATATTGATGAGTGTCACCTGACAGAAGAGCTGGTGGTTGTCTTCAGAGACCAGCAGTAAACAGCAGCACTGCGACTGAGTCTCTGTCTGCAGCTGAAACACACACACACACACACACACACACACACACATCAAGGCTTCCCTCTGCTTTAATGCATTTGATTTTCTGTCCATCCGGGTGTTGTGGATCACAGAATGACTAAAGGCACACTGACGCCAGCAAACAAAACTAGCACAGAATCCCCAGTAAAGTGCAGGAGATCTGACAGAGAGATATTAAATCAGACACAAACACAAACAGATGAACGAGTGAAAGAGAGACGCAGAAACGCTGCTTGGCTCTTGAGCTTCTGGAGACACCACAGACAACATTCATCTCTCAAACAGCCATTCGTAAAACCTTTTCTCTTAATTCAGACTGAACGGCGTAGTGAAATCAAATCATTTCAGGGATTATTGCATTCTGGAGATGAAACTGTGTTCAGCAATAAAGCAGAAAGGAGTTAGGGTTTAGAATCTGTGTGTAAGGGAGGTATATGTCATGACACAACAACAGCATCATTTTTATTAATAAAGAATGAAATAAAATGGAAAAAAAAACAAGCAGTTTAATAAAATTAGTGACAAAAAAAGTTGGTTTAATAAAATAAAATACAGGCAGATAACAAAATAAAAGAAAATACAAAAACAGGCAGTTTAATAAAATAAAATAAAATAAAATAGGCAGTTTAATAAAATAAAATAAAATAAAAAACAGGCAGTTAAATAAAATAAAATACAAAAACAGGCAGTTAAATAAAATAAAATAAAATACAAAAACAGGCAGTTAAATAAAATAAAATAAAATACAAAAACAGGCAGTTAAATGAAATAAAATACAAAATCAGGCTGTTTAAATTAAAATAAAATATGTTCTAAATATACTTTGCTAACATTCCCATTAAGTTATGAAAGCATTATGTTTATTATGTTCATTTATAAAACAATATAAATATAAAAAAATAACAATTGCTTCAATAAACTCACTGTTCTGTTCAGTTCAATAAGACTGTTATTAATAAAAATACCAGGAGGTTAATATTAAATATTAAGATTCAAGATTTTTATTCCTCACATACACGATTATATCGAGCATAAATAAACAGCGTTGAAATGTGAATTATTCTTAAAGATTATTCTTGATTTATTGATCACCCAAACTGATCTGATGCATTTTAAATGTATTTGATAATGTGATTCACAGACGGGTTAGAAACGTTGAAAACAGGGACAAAAACCAGGATGAGTGTGTGTGTGTGTGTGTGTGTGTATGTGTGTGTGTGTGTGTGTGTGTGTGTGTGTGTGTGTGTGTGTATGTGTGTTTGTCATTTCCTCAATACGATTGAATTGAAACAATCTGAATAAATACAGATAAGCTTATTATGCAAATGATCCTTCAGGCACTGACCTGTACAGCACAAATCACACACACACACACACACACTTTCATTTCCGTAACAGCGAGCAGCAGTAAACATTATGACCGGAAAGTGAACATAAATCATCTGCTGATCTGACTGCGTTTGGATTTGTATTTTCTTGTGATCGTCCATTGCCTTCTGCTGTTTTTAGATCAAGATAATGATCGTCACAGAAAGCACAGCTAACAAATATATATTCTGATATATTTTTGCTCAAATTGCCATTACATTATGAAAATGTTGTTCTCCGAACATTTTAAACGTCCAGTTTTTAAATGGTTTATAATATTTTTCTGGGTAAGGATTAGATTAGAAGGAACATAAAAAAAAAACATTACTTTTGAACCTTTTGCCAACATTATGAGAACATTAACTTTAAGAGGAACATCCAACAAAACTATTTTAGGAAATAATAATAATAATAATCCTGAATCACTGAGTGAAAGTGTTTTTTTTCCAGCAGAACCGAGAGTCTTGTGTGTTCATGCATAAGGAAGTTAAATAAAATGTTATTTATGCATGATAATGCAAAAAAAAATAATAATAATAAAAAAATAAAATAAAATAAAATAAAAATAAATTAAATTAAATTAAATTAAATTAAATTAAATTAAATTAAATTAAATTAAATTAAATTAAATTAAATTAAATTAAATTAAATTAAATTAAATTAAATTAAATTAGTCTTTGGCAATAATACAGAAAGTAGTCAAAACTCTTAACGTGTACAGCAATTAAATTAAATTAAATTGTATTAATTAAAAAAAAACAGGCAGTTTAACTAAAATAAAATTTAATACTTTGCTAATATTCCCAATAAGTTATGAAAGCATTATTTTCATTATGCTCGGTTCTGTTTGTTATATTTTTTTTATGTAAAAAAAAAAGAAAAGAAAAAAGAATCCTGGTAATGTGAACATCAAGGGAACATTCCATTGTATCATTTTGAAAACAATGTGGAAATGTTACTTTTGTTCTCGGAACATTCTAAAACAAGTAGCCACATTTAAGACAAACAAGTTTCAGAAATAAATATATATTTCAGAAAAAATGTTTCATAAACATTCTTTATCTTTTTATATAAAAAATGTGTTTCTGTGCTGGAAAATTAAATTATTATAATCTTAATTCAAGGGTAAACGAATTTGTTTACTGTTTACTGTTTCTAAAACAGCTTACTGCTTATATATACTCTGAAAAAAAAAATCAAAATAAAATCCAAAGTTTAGAAAACTTAAAAGTTTAACGCAACCAGCTTCAGGAGGTTTTTGAGGTTTCTCAACTTTTTCTTGTATAAACTGAAAACAGCAAGTTGAGAAAAATCTAAAATCTCCTGAAGATGCCTTTGATTTTTTTTTTTTTTTTACAGTGTACACAGTGTACAGTAATATCAGTGTCACGTATTTCCTTGTGTGTCACGGTAGATCAGACTCTTATTATAGAATTTAATTACGGAAAAACTGTTTTGAGCATGAAAACGGATTAAAACATAGCTTATAAATAACAGGCAATAACATATACGTTGTCTATAGCCTATAAAACAGCTCCATAAATAGGAATATTTCAATGCATGATTTTCAGTGAGACATCAAATAACCCGAGACTTGACTCGGACTCCAAGTTAAAGACTTGTGAACATCTCTGGTCTGATTATAATAACTAAAATGTGTGTTTTTTGTCATGTAATTTGGATAGTAATCTGCCCAGCTCTGCTTATATCTAGTATCTGGTTAGTCTGTACTTACATAGTTGATGACTTTGAGCTGCAGGGAGGCGGCGTCCAGATCATACAGCTCACCTGTCAATCACACTTTTACATTACATTATGCCACAGAGACACCCAAGACTCGATAGAAATACATGCCTCTAAATGCATTTCTGCTGTACTGTTATTACGTACCTTAACGCACATTTCACCGCAGTTTGAAAGTGAAAAGTCCAGTGAGTGGCGCTAAAACACGAGTTCACTACGCGATTCTGAAACGGTGTTGTTACGTTGATACAAGCACGTATTGCTGTGTTTGTATTACGTTGCTGAAAACGTATTGCGGTGGTTCATAATTAAAATATCTGAGATGTGTCACTATAAACATTTATGTTAGAAATATCCTCTACACAAAACATTTACATTTAGTCATTTAGCAGACGCTTTTATCCAAAGCGACTTACAAACGAAAACGATAGAAGCAATAAAAACTAATAAAAGCGCAACAAATGAAAGTGACAAGTCTCATGTAAAATAAATATAGAAAATATATATAAAATACAAAAAATATATATATATATATATATATATATATATATATATATATATATATATATATATATATATATATATATAAAATAATATAAAATAAATTAACAATTAAATTAAATTAAATTAAATTAAATTAAATTAAATTAAATTAAATTAAATTAAATTAAATTAAATTAAATTAAATTAAATTAAATTAAATTAACCTTCCAGATAGTGTTAACAAATATAAAAGAGATATAAAAACACATTTGTTGATGCAGCTGTGCTATTTTAACTTCCTTACAGATTTGAGCTGTTTTTTTTTTCGAACTACTCTGAAGTCTCTCCTAAAACATATCTGCTTTCCCTGGCTTATAAATAATTTTCTATTATGGTCTTTGCCTTTTTTATTTTGTGTTGTTTTAGGCATTATATCACTGGGGCTAGGCCCTGTATTAATTGTGTTTAGTTTGTGCTGATTTCTATATTTAGTTTTAATCTCTTCTGAATCTCTGTACAGCACTTAGGTCAATCGTGTGGCTGTTTTAATATGTGCTGTATCAATAAATTGAACGTTTCTCAAGTAATTATGTGAAAATTAGGCTTTATTTATCTAAACTGGGGACCTGCACATTATAATTTGTGTGAAAGAGAGTAAAAGTTGTCAGAGTTATACTGCCTCTAGTGTTCATTTCAACTGGAAACTGCATCGATTCCTACGTAAAGGTAAAACATTTGTTTGAGTTTTCAGTTTGGCAGAAACATAGGTAGAGGCTTGTATTTCCAATGAGCTTAAGTTGCACATAGAATATGAAATGCTTTTTAATGCTACAGTAACACAAGAGTGTGTGTGTGTGTGTGTGTGTGTGTGTTTCTCACCACACAGCCGTAGGATCTTGCGGTCGAGCTCTCTGTAGTCCTCTGCCTGTGCGTTGGCTTTGGGCTCCACTGGTGCATTGTGGGATTGAGTGTGTGGCCGTTTGGAGCATCTCTGAATGTCTCTGACTCGCTTACAGGCCACAGTGAGCTGACAACACACACACACACACACAAACGCACACAATATAAACACTTGCATTTTGACATGCACATGTAGTAACGTTTATCTAGAAAGTGTAAATCTATGTAAAATCACAGCCAATGCTGATAGAGTATAGAGTGATATCACATGGCAATGAGTTTGCGTAATTGGATGACACAAGTGTGTAAATAAATAAGAAACAACTATCGAGTGTCTTAAAAATATTCTTTGTGCAGAACTACTTTCTTCCTCCATGAATCCAAATCTCTAGCAGACAGTTTAATTTTCAGCGCTGGGGTCGCACTAGTTACATGTAACCAAATTACGTAAAAAAGAAATAGCTACATGAGAAAATATTAACGATTACCTTAGAGTTACAAATGATCTGCTCTTATCATCTGATTGTGGGTGTATCTCTCTATTAGTTTTATTGGATCTTAGTGCTGCGTTTGACACAATTGACCACAGCATTCTTTTGCATAGACTTGAACACTTTGTTTGCATCAGTGGAAGTGCATTAGCATGGTTTAAATCGTACTTATATGACCGCCATCAGTTCGTAGCAGTGAATGAAGATGTATCATATCGATCACAAGTGCAGTATGGAGTACCTCAAGGCTCAGTACTAGGGCCGCTACTCTTCACGCTTTATATGTTACCCTTGGGAGATATCATCAGGAAACATGGTGTTAGCTTTCACTGTTATGCTGATGATACGCAGCTCTATATTTCTTCACGGCCCGGTGAAACACACCAATTTGAAAAACTAATGTCTAAGACTTGATGGCTGCTCTGTCAATTCTTCGTCATCAGTTAGGAACCTAGGTGTGCTATTTGATCGCAATCTTTCCTTAGAAAGCCACGTTTCTAGCATTTGTAAAACTGCATTTTTCCATCTCAAAAATATATCTAAATTACAGCCTATGCTCTCAATGTCAAATGCAGGAATATTAATCCATGCATTTATGACTTTAAGGTTAGATTATTGTAATGCTTTATTGGATGCTCTAAATCATGACACACCAGTGTTTTGGGAGTTTAGGACAAGTGCTTATTCCATAACTGTTTTATGTCCTATTGCGTTCATGTATGTATATTATTTAAGATAAACTATTTTTACCAAGACATTGTTAGATGCCAGTGTTTCTTGTCATAACTACGCATACATTTGATTTCAAAACCGCATCATAGCTAACTAAACTATTTCTTGTTATGGTTTTAAATCTGTATTCAACCTCAGAATAATCTCTGAGTAATATTTTGTTGTGCCTGTGCTTAATTTATGATAATTCAAGTGATGAAGGGTTGTGAAAATCTGACAGTGCTTGGGTTACGTTTTTGAAAAACAGTTGAAAACATTAAATATTTACAATTATTTTGTGGTATTATTGTAAAAAAAAAGAGAGCTAATGCTATTTTAGGGGGGGAAATATAAATAAAATAAAATATAATGAAATCTGTTGTTTCTGCTTGTAAATCTGATGTTTTTTGTCTTGTGATTTGTTTGCTTTCTTGTTTTTGCTCTCGTCGTGACATGCTTTTAAAGTGTCTGATGTTAAATTGCTTCTCTAATCAACAGAATCAAAGGTCTGTGAAGTGTGTGTGCGTGTGTGTGTGTGTGTGTGCGTGCTCTGATGATGATGATGGTGGTGGTGGTATGATGAAAGCCTTTGGACCCGTATCACCTCAAATAAAACCTGAGAGATGAAGGCGGATTGGCTTTTGACTCAACATCAGGATGAAAGAGCTCTGACTGAGAAATATACATTTAGTCATTCAGCAGACGCTTTTATCCAAAGTGACTTACAACAGAAATCTAAGAAAAGCTTCGGAAAGTTTAAAGGAGATGTGGTACTATGGTATATTTCTGTAAGCTAGAGAGAGCAAATCATATTCTCTTAAAAAACAGAAAACAAATTAAAAAAAACAAGATGCTTTTAAGTTTTCCGTGTCTGTTTCTCTCTCTCTCTCTGTGTGTATGTGTGTGTGTGTGTGTGTGAGAGAGAGAGTGTGTCTCACATGTTTCTCCAGGATGGTGAGGTTTTGTTCATCTTGTTCTGTCAGTGGTTTACAGCAGACCTGTCGAGAGAGAGACAGAAGAAATCACACAATTCATTACATCCTCCTGCTCTATTTCTGCCAGCTCTTTCTCTCTCTCTCTCCATTTGCTTTAGGTGTCACACTGTGACCTTTGACCCTGTGTCGGTCTGCAAGAGTCCCAGAGAGACACTACACAAGACACGCTCCTGATCTAATAGAGCGGACACTAAAACACTGAAATGAAGTCAAACAGCAGCTCTGATCAACATACTATATCAGAGATGCATTACATTGATGAAGAGTGACTGTAAAGACATTATCTATTTCAAATAAATTTTGTTCTTTTGGACTTTCTGTTCATCTGTGAATCCTGAAAAATAAAATGCATCACAGTTTCCACAAAAAATATTGCGCATGTGTTCTACATTGAAAATAATCAGAAATGTTTCTTGAGAAGCAAGTCATCATATTAAAATGATTTCTGAAGATCATGTGACAGTTTTTACAGTATTTTTGATCAAATAAATGCACAATTTGAGAGAAGAAAAGAGACAAAAAAAACTGCAAACTTTGACTGGTTCTAAACTAGACATGTAGAAAAATTATCAATTTTATAAACGACTATGACACATAAATATTTCACCAAATGAATATTATACTTTTTTTTATTAATTCAAAATACAAGTGTTTGGCAAAAATTGTCTTGAAATTTATGATTGAATGAATGGTTATTATTATTAACTAAAACCATTTTGTTACTTAAAAATATAAATAAATAAATGAATTAATAAATAATAATTCAACATATACATATTTGGAGTTTGACAAAAAAAATTAATGAAATTACCTGAAACATTTCCGTTACTTTAAAAAAATAAATAATAATAATAATTAATAACAATAATAATTCAACATTTAAAAATTCGGAGTTTGGCAAACATTTTCTTAAAATTTATGATTGAATGAATGGTAATTATTAACTAAAACCATTTTGTTACTTAAAAAAAAAAAATAAATAAATAAATAATAATTCAACATATACATATTTGGAGTTTGACAAAAAAATTAATGAAATTACCTGAAACATTTACTTTAAAAAAAATAAAATAATAATAAATAACAATAATAATTCAACATTTAAAAATTTGGAGTTTGGCAAACATTTTCTAAAAAACTAAAAAAATATTTAATAATATAAAAACTCAACTTGTTGGCAATCAAACATTTATATTTGTTTATTGTGAACTGAAATGCTAAAATAACAAAAATGTAAATAAAATAATAATAAATAATATAAACTATATAGACATAATAAAAACATATAAAATCTAAAAAAAACACACCGGTAAAAATAAACAAAATTGTAAAAAAGTTATCAGAAAACAAAGATATCAAGTAATTAAAAATATTAACAAAATAAAAAAAACTAACAAACTAAAACAACGCAGCTTGAAGGAGGAGAATTCGATGCAAAAGCTCTCTGTGCGTTAAACATGATGCATGTAGAGATGTAATGCTGATCAACAGAAACAGTCTAAACTCAACACTCCTGAACATCTGCTCTGCAAACACTCAAACATCTCTTTACATGTGGAGCACAAACCAGTTCAAACTACTCCACATTCGACCCCAATTCGTGCTGCTGCAATTCTGAATGATTACAAAACGATTTGCATGACGTGTCATTATGTGCAAAACAACAAAATGGACGAGATTCTGGTTGCCTTGCACTATTTTCATTCTATCTTCTATTTCCAAGTTGCCAAGTCTCTCAAGAATCCATAACTAAAACCGTTTTCGATACTTAATATAAAATAAATGAATAAAAAATTAAACGTATCCAGCTTGTTTTTATAACGCGTCACGGCCGCTGCAATAAAGTGTCTCCCATGCACTCAAAAATCTCATAAAATCCTAAAGTTTTATTACTCTATTAGAAATAAACACTTTAATTGGACGAACGCCGCCTGTAAAACTGGAACATTAGGCAGCTGGTTAAAAATAACGAGCTATAACGAATTCAGATGACATTCACTGATTCATTGGTTGAGTGGTGTGTGTGTGTGTGTGTGTGTGTGTGTGTGTGTGTGTGTGTGTGTGTGAGAGAGAGAGAGAGAGAGATATCAGCAGAACTCACCAGAATCAGAGCGATCACCTTCCCTTCGTCACCGTCCACCAGAGGAATCACGAGCGCTGAGACAAAAAGAGATCAATCACTGCAACTTAAAGCACAAAAATGAAGATTTGCTGTGACTTTCTTAATTCTCAGACCATCTGTAGATGACTTCTGTTCTTCAGGAGAGCAGCAAAGATGTTACAGTTGTGTGGAAAGGTAAAAAAATAAATAAAAGAGGCAAAGTTTTGAAATTGTGTGTAAGCAGATGAAAAAACTGTAAGCTGATACTGTGCTCCTTGGTGGTTCAT
>NC_068410.1:1783283-1795783 GCF_023724105.1 Carassius gibelio | reverse complement strand
TATATGTGCCTGTGTGCGTGAGTGAGTGAGTGTGTCTGTGTGTGTGAGTGTGTGTGTCTGTGTGTTTGAGTGTGTGTTTCAGTGTGTGTGTATGTGCGTGCGTGCTTGCGTGCATATTTGTGAGTGTGTGTGCGTGCGTGCGTGTATGTGTCTGTTTGTGTGTGTGTGTGTCTTTATGCTCAGTCAGTGCTCTAATGTAGATCTGATTTTTCTCATGCTAATGTCTGATGAAAGGGTTTCTGTGTTTCTGGTAAATGGCTTTACTCCACACACACCTGCACACGTCTAATGGCATTCAGGTGTCCACAGCTCTATTCTCTCGCGCCGCTCTTTTGTTTCTGACCTGTAGCTCTGATCAATGAGGGCTAAACCGCTTTCTATCTCTCTGAGCGTTACTGTGCCCAAAATAACCACAATCAAAGGATTCGCCTCTTTCAGGCGAGCTATTATCGCACAACAACAGACGCATTTCAATGTGCTTCCGGTGCCATGTGTGTGTGTGTGTGTGTGTGTGTGTGTGAGTGCTGAATAATGAGCAGATATTGTGTGTGTGAATCAAATAATCCCCGAGATGACAGAATGCACATAGAGTTTCAATTCTACACTCTTATAGGGATTTTACATTCTGATATGTTTTGTTAGTTCAGGTGTTATCTGCAGTGAAGGTAAAGGTAACTCTTTACAATACAGTGCCACTTATATGCATTAATGCATGCTTAACTAATGCACAGATAATCAGATAAAAAGCTCATTAATATTAAATTGTGCAAATGCCATGGATTTTTTTTTTTTTTAAACAAGGAAAATCCTTAAAATTTTCATACACAAATGCCAATGCTCCCAGATGCATCCAACCCTTGTGCATGTACAAAAACACAAAAGTGAAGTGCAGATCTGGGCCTTTGTCATGCATCATGCAGAAACACTCCTAACATCAAAGATTTCTGTGTGTGTGTGTGTGTGTGTGAGGGGGGGGGGCAGCTCAGGAATGTCACTGAGAGGGTCGAAGCAAGCCTTTTCTCCAAGCTAGCAATTTGCTGAAGAGCATCTGTTTATCTACAGAAATGCAGAGAGACTCTATTAAAGCTCCCAGGTGTCATTTCTGTGAGCAGCTCCGGCTAAAATAACCACACTTTTACATTTTCAGTAGAAACATGAGTCATGTTTGACAATTGCAAAACTTACTGAGCTGAACCGTCACGAAAATGTCATTGTGTGGCTGATTCGTGCTAATAAGTTACGGTTCCATTTACAGTCAAACCAGCATTTATTCAGACATCTTCAACATTTCTTACATTAAATCACATTTTATTGGCTACAATTTAGAAAACGGTGTTAAAATATGAGAAGAACTCAGTTAAACTGCATATGTCAGTGATGTAATGATCAACCGGCTGCCATCAGGAACAACTAGAAATAAAACTGTCAATCACAGCAAGCGGCCAATTAATAAAAGAGGGGGAGGAGTGGGCGGGGCTCACTTCAGAGGGAGGCGGGTGCTGTGGATTTGATTGACAGCTTGACATCAGAGCCATTAGTGGATTGGAAAAGTGAGGTCAGGATGAAAGACAATGATTCGCTGGTTTTTAGACGCGCCATTAAAGTTTCTATTGAGCGCGCGCACACTTACTCTAAAGGAAAGGCTTCGATTCTTGTCAATTCTGATGTTTTTATGATAGAAACCCACAATCGTATGATATACTGAGAGATACAGGAGCAGAGGTCGCATGTGATTGATGTGTGCCGTTGTTCAAACAGAAGAAAGGAAAGAAACCGCGCTCGATTCTGACATTTCTCACAGCACAGGAATCAGTCGGTTCATCAGGGTTGACAGCGAAACCCATGACAGTGACTGACTCGAGCACAACACAAGAGACTGACACCTATAAACATTTCACCTATAAACATTCGTCTGTGTTATGAAGCCACAGTATATGCACTATAATGTAAACCGGGAACATGAAAGGAATATTGTAAAAGCAGCTCGGCTTTTATAATGACATCCGAACACAGTTGATTAGCATAAGCCCCGCCCCTTACCTGAGCTTGCCCTCTGGTGGCACCTCATGGGGCGGATCCTCACATCGCAGCCGAGACTCCGCCTCCAACAGGTACACGAACACACACTCCTGTAAAACACCAGTGAAAGCAGCGTCAGAGTCATTAGTCATGATTTAACATGTGACTTTATTGGCTAAAGCGATATATCACGATAATGAATATGCATGATATTGCTATCGTTTTTTTGAATAAATTTTTTGGAATACTTTTCTCATCAACTGGTCACAATGCACAACACATGTGCTTTCAAATAAACAAGCACAGATGAGAAGTGCATTCACTCTCTAACAGCAGATGGCGCTGATGGAGCAGCAGAAACACAGCTGCGCTACTTTATGAAACATATTTAATTGATTCAAACAGCCATTGCTAAACACTTATCCTTAAACACTTTAGCATCTGAATTTCTCGTTCGAAATTCTTGCACTTAAAAAAATAAATATGACATCACGTTGTGTCAACGACGTTAACACAGCCTCCGAAACTGTTGTCTGTCTTCAAAAAAATTGTATTGTGTTCAATTTTTTTTTAGTTTTTTGCATCCATAGCAAACATTTTGATACGTTTTTGACAATTCAGAGACACAAGTGAAAACCAAAATCCTGACAAGTCGATCCACTTCATCTCGCAGCACTGTATGACAAAAAAAAGTGTGGAATACAAAAAGATGGAATATAAATATAGGCCTAAATATAGACTTTGAATCTCTGAAGCATTGAAGAGGAGATGGACATCTTCTTGCTCTCTGTACGCAATCTTAGAAATGGATGGACCAAATATTTCCTGTAAATATAGGTCCATCTAAGAGAGAGGAGAACAAAATTATCCTCATTCAGTGTGCGTGACGCATTTTTAGGATGACAACCCAACACTTTTTTTCCAACTACATTCCAATATGATGATAATACTGTATATCGTGCATTATGGATTCGTTAACCCTGCTAATTTGTCAGAAATGTAAAGGCAAGTTTTCGACAGGATTCCTCAACCTCTGTTCAATGAGCGTCTGCTCGCTGTCTACATAGGCAGCTGTCTTCTGAGGGAGCATGTGAAATCAACCTAATAAGTGAGACTTTATATAGAAGCGAACAAAAATGGCTCTTGGTGTGAAGCGAACTGAACTCAAATTATTCCAAGTTTGACTTTAAAGTGTGGCAAAGCCAATTATACCGTAATGACAAACGTCTATTTTTGAGTCGTTTTCAAGAATTAAATATTTACTCTAAAAATTAAAGGCTCATCTTACTTAGTCTGTTTTTATTGTTTCTAGTCAAATTATCTAACAATTCTTATATTAAGATGCATTTATAAACAAACTGAAGTTAGATATTGAGTCTTGTATCCTAAAAAAAACAACTTAATTAAGTGCATTTAAAATTAAATATGAAATAATATGCATTTAAATATTAAATATGTGACGATCGCGGGTAAACAGAAAGAGTGAATGTGCTCCGACGCTCGTGACGCATTATACTGAAGCATCTGAATTTATTGATGAATATTGAAGTCTATTAACTACATGAAAATATGCTTCAATTAAACATGCAATATTTCATAAATACAACAATAAATATGAAATAGAAGTGCAAGTGTGTGAGATGCTGTTAGCTCCTGCTTGAGGCATCCTTGATTGTGTGTGTGTGTGTGTGTGTGTGTTCAGCACTCAAAACACTCCTGAGACTCCAGCAAATGTAACATCAATAAACCCTCCAGGAAAATCTATTTTCTCTCTGAAAAGACGCTCTGAATGCTGATGAAGTCTGGAGCGGTGAATCCGAATGAGTTTTGACCCTGCTGTCTCACCATACACTCATCTGAATGTGATCAGATGGTGATGAATGATTTCTCCACTGTGAAATCAAACCATCATGTGCTTCCCGTGGGTTTGTATTCCAGTGCAGAGATGCACAAACTCCATCTCTTATTGAGCACACGGGGGAAACCTGTTTTATTGACCTGGAGGGAGACGCTGCTCACGTCTGAGTGGTTTTTGTGGAAGAACAAAGGGTGTGTTGCTGTTGAACACAGAAAACATGCTTTTTGAAAACTGCAAACGCTGTATTAGATATTTGAGAAAAACTAGATTTCAAATCAATCAGCAGAATAAAGTCTGAAGAGACTCGGTGTTTGTCTTGGAGACTCTTCATCTTCCAGAGCATCTTGTTCTCCAAAACGAATGTAATAAATATTTGGCTAAAACGCTGTGAAGAGTTGGTATATTACACTGATGAGTCGTTTTCATGATGAATAGCAATAATAGCAGTAACATACTTTTAATTTGAAATTTACATATTTTAAAATTGGACATTTTTATTTTTATTAATAAAGAAAATGTATAATAGTAAAAAATTAATTCCTGGTACAAAATAAACAATTTAATAAAATAAATTATGTTTTTCAAGTTTAAATGTCTTATTTACAAAAAAAGTCTAAATTGTTTTTATTTTATTTTATTTTATTTATGTATGTATTTTTTATCCAATAGCCGAAACAAGTTTTCATAACATAACCAACCATTTAAAACTTTGGAGTCAGTGATTTATTGTGTGTTTGTTTGTTTATTTGTTTGTTTATGAGTTAGTGAAATTACTTTATTATTCATCATAGATACATTAAATAGATGAGAAGTGACAGTAAAGACATTTATAATGTTACGAAAGATTTCTATTTCAAATAAATAATGTTCTTTTGAACTTTCTATTGATCTGTGAATCCTGAAAAATAAAATGCATCACAGTTTCCACAAATATATTGTGCAGCACGACTGTGTTCAACATTGCTAATAATCAGAAATGTTTCTTGAGCAGTAAATCATCATATTATTCTGATTTCTGAAGATCATGTGACACTGAAGACTGGAGGAATGATGCTGAAAATACAGCGGAGCATCACAGAAATAAATTACACTTTAACACAGATTCACACAGAAAACAGATGATTAAAATGATAATATTATTTCACAATTTTGACTGTATTTCTGATCAAATAAAAGCAGCTTTGGTGAGCAGTCCTCTCTCTAAAACATCTACTTTTTATAGCTAGTGTGTGTGTGTGTGTGTGTGTGTGTGTGTGTGTGTGTGTGTTTTGTACCACGTCTGGCAGGACAACTCTGAGCACATCTTTGATGGTCGTCTGAAGGCTGCTGACATCAACAACGGAGGCCAACTGCAGCAATGCATCCTGGGAAAATAAAAACACAGACACAGATAAATAAACAAATAAATGATTTATAATGACCATCCGAAGGGTCAGAGGTTAATGAATCCTCTGGAAATACAACTATGATGAGTTTAACCCTGAGCCTCTGCAAATGTCACGCCATTACGGAAATGAATGTTATCGTCTCGCGTCTTCTGTCTTTGAAGACTCTGGCACAAGGACGATCACTCATCTCTCTTTGAAACTGTTTGACCTTTGACCTCCAGCACGCCACCTCATGTGCACCGATTATTAGCATGTCCACTTAACCATTTCTCAACATGAGCGAGAGAAAGAAACGCTTTTAGTGAATGAGCGCATCAGTGGATTCAATGCTGCAAACTAACATACTGAAGTTATGCTACGAACTTGACCAAAATTGTTCCAAAAAGCCTCAGACACTCATCAGAGTCTCAGATTCATTTCAGCAAATCACAGATTCATCTGAATCTACGCGACTCACAAATGATTAAATTGAGTTTGTTCTTGCAATGCAAAGCTTTTTGTACACACAAACATGCACAGCACCGAAAGTCCTTTTTAAATAATATAAAATATATATTTTTTTATTTTTTTATTCTTTTAACATTTAATGGTAGTTTGAAATGTTTGGTTTGTTTAAATTTAATTTAATTAAACAATTTTTTTTTATTATTATTGTTAACTAAAACTATTAAAAAAATTTAAGCAAAAAAAAAAAAAAAAATTATAATAATGATAATAATACAATTTAAAAATGTTGCAAGTGGATGCACTAAAATGATAAAAAAAAAACAATTTAAAATTAAAATTAAAAAAATAAAATAAAAATAATAATCTTACCAAAACGAAAACCACTAACAAACAACATTTGTGTAACCTGAAATAAAATAAATTACTAAAATATTTTAACTAAACATTAAAATAACTAAAATTGAATACAATATATTAAAAGCAGAGGTGGGTAGTAACGAGTTACATTTACTTCGTTACATTTACTTGAGTAATTTTTCGGTGTAACTAATACTTTTCGGAGTATATTTAAAGATGGGTACTTTATACTCTTACTTGAGTACATTTTTTTGGAAAAATCTGTACTTTTACTTCGTTACTGTGGGCGACGCTCCTCTCGTTACTTTATTTTAATGCAATAAATGTTATAAATGGTTCAGTTTATTCCAAATGCGCCGTCTACTTTTCTCTGGACAATGAGCGATGCTCATTCGCGAATGATTCATTCTTTTGAGTCAACTCTGTTCAAAGGCTTGATCAAACCAATTGGCAAACGAGTGAATTGGTTCATGAATCAGTTTGATTGAGTCGTTCAGTTCCATGCTGCACGCGCTGAGCTCTGAAGCGGTTCACTCAGAGTTGTAATGTTTAAGAATATTAGCAGCGTTGAAAACGGGGCTATGGAACTGCACTGAATTGAAATCAAATCTGCAAAGGCTATTCTTTGCTTGCGATGGAGATCCTTATTAGATGAACGCGTGTGCTGTCTACTGTTTAACAGGTAATAACTTGGGCTACATTCGATTACAGTACACGATACCACTGTGACATTAGTTTGTTGTACGTGTGTGGCTTATAACAGGTTGAATGCAGCTTCCAAAAGACAAAGAATAGCCGATTAAGATTTTATTAATTTTAATACAATCACACCAGTGCGAGTACGTTCAGCAAGTCATATCATCAGCTGCTAAATTCAGATCTGTGATCGCTTGCTGGCACTGAGCCAGAGACAGACGCGTTTTTACAGCGCTGCGCATTAACCAATCACACACGGTTCTGTTCCGATGAGTCATCGCTGAAATGCCGGTGCTTCCTTCACTCGCTCACTTACTGAATACCTCTTTCTGGCGAATTCTCTCGTCAGAAACAACAAAGTGCAGATGTGTGTACGAATCTATAATTAAGATATTGATTTCACAGTGTTAACAGTTTCAGTGATTTTAATGGTAGTTTCTGAGAGTGAATGAAATCTAGACTGTCAGTGAAAATTATGTTTAATAATGTAAATGTTATTTGCTCTCTTTCTGAACAATGAAAGATTAGTAGCAATATTTATATCACATTAACTTTCAATGTTAAATTCACATTTAAAATAAAGTCAGTCGTATTAAAAATATGTTATGGCATGATACCTATATTTGTTACTTAAATAAACAGACAGGGTTTTATAATAAATTACATAAATTGGATTAAAGGCTGATGAAATATATACATTTATACACACACACATACATTACATACATTTTTGTCTATATATCTATATAAAAAAGTCTCCGTATATATGACCCAAAGTAACTAGTAACTAACTACTTGAGTAGATTTTTTATCCGATACTCTTTTACTCTTACTCAAGTAACTATTCAAGACTAGTACTTTTACTTTTACTTGAGTAAATATTTCTAGAATTACTTTTACTTTTACTTGAGTAAAGTTTTTGGGTACTCTACCCACCTCTGATTAAAAGGACATACTGACTAAGCCTAAACTGGTAAAAAAAATAGTTGCTTTGGAGAAAAGCTTCTGCTACAAGCATAAACGTAAATGTAAGCCTAATGCAATGACTAAAAATAACTAAAATTAATAAATAAAAATAGAATCTATGTAGACGCCTAAAGTTAAACATCAGTTTTAAATCAGATTCATGATAGATGGCCTTTAAACTGATCGTTCATCTCTCCATCTCTAAACTGATGAAAGGAAAACTGCACTCAACCAGTTAGACAGTCAGTATTCTCTGTGTGTGTGTGTGTGTGTGTGTTGGCTTTAATACAGCCGGTTTTTATAGATAATTACAAATAATTATCACCAATTACGTTCAGAACTCAACATCACAAATCTCTATTTCGTAGGACAAAAATGTTCAGAATGACAGGAAGAGATTTTCAGATGCAGGTGGTTCATTCTGACACTCTTCCTCATCCTCCTCTTCCTCTCTCAAATACTCTAAATCCCTCTCAACACACACACACACACACACACTCGAGTGGAAAGGCGAGTCGAAGCGGAGACGCTTCCCTGCAGTTTCTCTCTCTTGTTGGATCATCATTGACGGAAGCAGCAGAGATCAATCCTGCAGCGCTGATCCCTCTCTCAACTTTCTGAAGAGGGAATAGCAGAGAGCTTTGTAAAACACACACACACACACGCACACACGAGCCAGTTCACACTTGCTGTGCAATGCAATACAATCCCAAAGCATACCAAATTAAAACTTGTCAGAAACTAAGAAATAAAAGTGAATTTGAATCATTAAAATAAATCTGAAGTACAACAATTATTAAAGCTGAAATAAAAATGTGTTATTAAAGTGACTTTAAATGTAAAAAAAATTACAATGATCAAAAAATTAAATCATTAAACATTATTAAAAAAATTAAAACTTTAGACTAACATTAACACTAAAATAAAATAAAAATAAGCTTAAAAAATCTAACTAAAATTATAACAGAGAATACAAAATAAAAGCTAACTCATTGTGTGTGTGTGTGTGTGTGTGTGTGTGTGTGTGTGTGTGTGTGTGTGTGTGTGTGTGTGACTTGAATGAAACTGTGATCAATACTATACAGACAGAGGACAGATTCACACACACTGATGTTGTATTAAAGGTCTAATTGAAGTTCACCTGTGTGTGTGTGTGTGTGTGTGTGTGTGTGTGTGTGTGTGTGTGTGTGTGTGTGTGTGTGTGTGTGTGTGTGTGTGTGTGTGTGTGTTTGGTACTCTGATCATGAGCGTCCTTCAAACACCAGCACACACTGATTAGTAATTACAGAAGTGATGAACACACACACACGCGTGCGCACACGCACACACACACACACACACACACACACACAGAAACACACAGATTTACTAAGATTACCTAAACGATGCCAACTGCCTCAAATATAAAGATGACGGTGTGCATCTGAGGTTCTGCTATAACTAATCACCGTATTTTTAAACTGCTGTTTCTCTCTCAGACTCATTCATCCCAGCGTCACGTCTCTCCTTCAGGGCATCACAGGGATCTCTGCCACTGATATCCGTCCATCGCTCGCTCTGTGTTAGAAATGTCAAGAGCCTCCGAGAGACTTTTATCATCAAACCCCATCAGCCCCTGTGACATGTTCACATCCCTGATCCCTCCATCTTTACTTTTACCTCTTTCTCTCTGATTTAAACTTCTCTGCTATTAAAGTTTTTGATCTGAAAGGGGAAATTAAGAGCACATGTTTCTGCTAAGACTGCTGTAGGGAGCCTTGCAGCAATGCTGAGAAGGCAACATGCATTTGTGCTGCATTATTAGTTTGCACGCTGATACATAAAGTAACGCAATGAGTCGTGAAATCAAGCGTGTGTAGCTGTAAGCACATGTGTTCATGGACTTGAAGAAAGACGCCACAGGCAAAAACATAGTTTTTTTTTTCATGCATTTTGTTCTTTTTGGAAAGAAATCCAAATATAATCCAATGCATCCAAAATTATTAATAATTTTATTACACTTGCACTATATTTGTGCCTTCAGGTTTCAATTACAATCAGGGGCGGATCTAGAGAAATATTGATGGGGTGGCGAGAAGGGGACAGGAATTTTTGAGGGGGATGGCAACATATGGCAGACGTGTGTGTGTGTGTGTGTGTGTGTGTGTGTGTGTGTAGTAGAGCACACATTCCCAGAGACGTGTATAACAACACCTTAAGGGTTCCCATAAGCAGGATTTATTGTTGTGCCCCCCTTCCTCAAATATGATGATGAAAAAAAAACTACTATGGGCTGAAAAAATAACTTTAATCAAATAAAAAACTAAATTAATAAATTGTATTATTTACAAATCACAATTGTAGCTCTCCACATTTACCTGTGGCTATAACTTTATTATGACTCTAATTTATTTTATAGTCTCAAGCATTCAGAAATCATTCAAAAGGAAACTAAGCAGTTTTACTATGATAAAACCATGGTTTATTTTTGTAAGGGTTGTGATATGCACGTTTTTTGTTGAAGAAATTATAAAGCCTGTGGCATCTATAGCAAAAAGGTGTCCAAAAATGAAAGATGAAGTGAATATTTGATTGAAATGTTTGGTCAGTAGCCTAAACAAGGATTTGATTGTCCTGTAAGTGTAACAGCAGCAATCACATGGCATTTGTAATAACATGTACATAAATAGTTTATTTTGTATTTGCCTACATTATGTATTTTAACAGTGTTATTATTAACCAATCATTATTGCCTCATTATTTTTTTATATAATGCATTTTAAGTCATTTTAAATGCTATTGATGGCTTAGGTCTGTTTTTTATAACAACAACAAAAATATTACAGTATATTAATACTTTGTAAATTATTAGAGTTTGGGGTTCGTGAATCATTTGAGTCAGTTCGGGAGTTCAAAGCGAATTCGCGAATCATTTGAGTCAGTTTGGGGATCGCGAATCGGGTTCGCGAATCATTTGAGTCAGTTTGGGGATCGCGAATCATTTGAATCAGTTCGGGAGTTCAAAGCGGGTTCGCGAATCATTTGAGTCAGTTTGGGAGTTCGTAGCGGGTTCGCGAATCATTTGAGTCTGTTTGGGGATCGCGAATCATTTGAATCAGTTCGGGAGTTCAAAGCGGGTTCGCGAATCATTTGAGTCTGTTTGGGGATCGCGAATCATTTGAATCAGTTCGGGAGTTCGTAGCGGGATCGCGAATCATTTGAGTCAGTTATGGGGATCGCGAATCGGGTTCGTGATTCATTTGAGTCAGTTTGGGAGTTCGTAGCGGGATCGCAAACCATTTGAATCAGTTTGGGAGTTCAAAGCGGGTTCGCGAATCATTTGAGTCAGTTTGCGGATCACAAATCATTTGAATCAGTTCGGGAGTTCGGAGCGGGATCGCGAATCATTTGAGTCAGTTATGGGGATCGCGAATCATTTGAATCAGTTCGGGAGTTCGTAGCGGCTTCGCGAATCATCTGAGTCAGTTATGGGGATCGCGAATCGGGTTTGAGAATCATTTGAGTCAGTTTGGGAGTTCGTAGCGGGATCGCGAATCATTTGAATCAGTTCGGGAGTTCAAAGTGGGTTCGCGAATCATTTGAGTCAGTTTGCGGATCGCAAATCATTTGAATCAGTTCGGGAGTTTGGAGCGGGATCATGAATCACGAAAGATTCGCGCTAGTAAATTTTCAAATTGGCCATAACCTTTAATTCGTTGCTGCCAACTGGGGTGGCAAGGCTTTCTTTTAGGGTGGCATTTGCCACCCTATGCCACCCCAGTAGATCCGCTCCTGATTACAATACATTTCATTAAAAGTTTTTTCTCAACTTCAGCAGCACTTACATACACTAAAACTTAAGAGTTGTATTCCTCTCTATATTTTAAAGGTTTTATAGAAGGGTTCTGTTCATATATCATTCACATTGATCTATAGGACATTTTATTCCTGAAAAAGGCGAAAATGCATATCTTTAAAGGCTGTGAGTTATTTTTCTCCACTTCAGCAGCACTTGCATTCACCAAAATTGTATTGCTCTCTATATTCTGATGATATTTGTAGAAGGGTTTCTTCATATATCATTCACACTGATTTATAAAACATTTTATTCCTAAAAAAATATGCTTGTTTTTCTTCCTTTTTTCTGCTGACAGGAAACATTTTTTTTTATTTTTTTTTGTAATAAAAAGACCAAAATCCCAACAGTAAAAACTTTTAACTCTAATGTTAACAAAATCAATCAAGAATTTTAAACCTGACTTAATCCAGCCTTCAGATGTATTCTCTGATCATTTATGCAAATTAGAGCACATTTAAATAATGCCTTATTTAAATAATTGTATCATTCCATAACATTTCCATACACTTGTAATACAAAAAACTTAATAAATTAGCAGGAGAAGTATGCTGATATCTTTAAGTTTTTTCCCCTGTTGTGTTTTGCCTTGAGTGTGTTTTCTAAAGGTGAAGAATGTTTACTAATGGTATATGAGTGTGTTTATATTCCAGTATTCTCTAAAATAAAATCCCTCTAATCTTTTTAATCCAGCGTCTGACGCTAAATAACTTTCCTTTCTTCCAGATGCAGGATCAATCTCTCCGCCGCAGAGCATGATGGGAGTTTAAGACGACACTGATCTCAGAGTGTGGTCTAAGAGCTTTATTACCCACAGTCCTCTGGGGCAGAGCTCAAGTTGCCTTACTTAAGCTTTTCAAATTAAGCAAAAGCATAAAAAAACAGGAGCACAGTGAGACCTTTAACATTTAAATACAGGAGCGCTTCATAAATC
>NC_068410.1:1775783-1778283 GCF_023724105.1 Carassius gibelio | reverse complement strand
AAACATTTAATGAGATAAAAAAAAAAAAAAAACTCGGGGTGTATGGTGGTTGTGTACATACACTACAAACACACATTTCAGTTCATCAGAGTGCAATGCAGCATCCAATTAACCCTTTAAACATTCCTCCTGTTAATGTGTCACATCTCCACCTGGAACAGGACGGTTAGGAAACATTTAGCACATGTGATTTTCAGGAAATGATGTGATGTGAAGTGTCTTTAAATGAAGCTGATGACATTGGCATTTGACATTCAGATACTTTCACACACACACACACACACACACACTCACACACACTAACACAGACACACACACTCACACTCACACACACACACACACACACACACACACACACACACACACACACACACACACACAAACAAACACAGACACACACACACACACACACTCACATACACACACACACACACACACACACACACACACTCACACACACTAACACAGACACACACACTCACACACACACACACACACACACACACACACAAACAAACACACACTAACACAGACACACACACTCACACACACACACACACACACACACACTCACATACACACACACACACACACACTAACACAGACACACACACTCACATACACACACACACACACACACTAACACAGACACACACACTCACACACACACACACACACACACTCACATACACACACACACACACACACTAACACAGACACACACACTCACACACACACACACACACACACACACACACTCACACACACTCACACTCACACACACACACACACACACACACACACATGTTCATCTCTCAACTGAGGCAGATCACAAAGCAGACAACCCACACTTCCAGAGTCACAAATCTTAGCATTATATAGTTTAGAATAAAAGTCTATTGTTATTTCTCTCATTTCCAGAGGGTCAGAAGTTATGGTTCCATTCGGACGTCTTATATGACACAACTGTTTTTGTAAAAAACTTTTCTTTTCCAAATAAAGAAAATACTGTAGGCACTAGGAGCATCCATATCTTTGACGGAGCAAATTCTTGATCTTATGACTGCTCCTTTTACCTTTTCCTGTAAAAAAAGACCCGTTTTTTTTAGCCTTTCATTATTTACCATTCCCTTATTATTTAACATGTCTTTTTCCAGAGATACAATGACTCTTTGTAAACTTTCCACTGTTGTTTTCATCATTACAGTAGTATGTGAAGTATAGTTCTGACAAAATATTCTGATGTTAGCTTTACCTACATCCCACCATTGACCAAGATTTTCAAAACTGTCTTTCTTGAGTTTCCACATATCCCAGAAAACCTTAAACTTTTCACAGAAACTGATATCTTGTAATAATTTGACATTGAAATGCCCAAAATAACAAGGTTTAACCACTTTCTTTAAATTAAAAATAATCATATGGTGATCTGAAAACCATTAGGCAAGATGGATACATTCATTACCTTATTATTACAAATCTTCCCCAAATAAAATCTAACCGAGCACCACTAACTTATTATCTGATGCCTTTAACCATGAATATTGTCTAACTCCCATGTTCCTACTTCTCCACAAATCTATTAAATCAAACTCATTTATAATTTTTAACAGTTGAATGCTTGACTGATGTGGCTCCTCTCTGTTCCTTTCAATTATAAAATTAGTTGTGCATTTCCAATCGCCTCCAGTTATTATGCACAAAGTATCATCAATTTTCTGAATAACTTTTCAATTCCATAAAAAAAACACACGCTCATGTCCATTATTAGGAGAATATACATTAATTAAAACAAACATAATTCCTTCAAACTCTACTTTAATTCCGACACCTCAGACAGTGTATCATCTTCCCTCATTTCACTATCCTCACCTTTTTCAACATCATTTAAGCTTCCGTTATTTTCAATAATCACTTCCACTAGCTTCCTCTAGTACTGTATCTGTTCTTTGTTCCAAGACCTCATGCTCTTGTGCCACATTCTCCTCTTCTTCTCCTTCATTCTGAATTCGGTCTACACTTTCACGAGATTCATCATTCGGAGCGATACTCTCCTCGTCAGGCTGAGGCTGTGTTGTTGTGTTTTTACATTAGCAGCAGTTACTCCTCTAGACCCAGCCGCCTCCTCATTAACCTGCGCTCTGTGCGGACATGTCAACTTCCTGTGGCCCATTTCACCGCACTGATGACACTTCAAGCTTCCTGTATTAACATAAAACATATATGATTTTCCTTCATGCACAACTCTGAAAGCCACATCTAACTCCGGCACATTCAGGAACATGAACACTTGTCTCCTAAAAGACATCACATGTTTTAGTGCTTCATTCTTGCATCCTAATGGGATGGTTTTGATCGCACTAGCACAGTTACCACTGAACTAATGCACGCTCAATATCATCATTTTCAATGAAGGGGGGGACATTCGAAATACAGACTTTTGGCGTAACAAGTGATGAAACAATAACAAATTCGCCACCTACCAAAATCCTGTTGGTTA
>NC_068410.1:1715783-1763283 GCF_023724105.1 Carassius gibelio | reverse complement strand
TTAAATTCGCGCAGGCGCAATACAACGCCAGGATGGCGTTGCCGTTCCACCAGAGGCTGTTGCTTAAAGTCCCTATCACCTCTTCGAATGCCGACTTCCCGGGAGCTCATAAAAACTGAAAACCTTCGCTTCACGTCTCAATAAGTCAGGCTCTGATTGGTTCTCTTCTCTCATGCAGTCTGTTCTGTTTTGCCGGTTCTTTTGCTCATTCCTCGCATCTCTCCCGTCTGCTGATTTGATTTTCGTCACAGTCTATTTTCGTCTCGTCCTTTATTCGTTGACGACAATGTCAATCAATTTAGTCATAGTTTTAGTCTCCATCAGTGCCTTCTATTTTAGTTTTCGTTTCGTTTTCGTCTGCAAAAATATATTCGTGACGAAAATAATGACGAAAATATTTAGTCAACGAAATTAACACTGATGGGAAACACACCCCGCAGCACAACCACCCGAGCCCAACTTCAGTCTACTCATCACCTTGACTTTAACTGTGTTTGTAGAAGGCACCGCAGCCAGACCGATATACACGACCGTGCGCCCGATGAAACCGTCATATGAATTATGAGACCCCTATCAAATCAATATTCAATCTAGCTAATAGTAATATATGTAAAAAAACACGGCCGCCTTTCGTTAATAATTATAATTACGTTATACTATGATATCGAACAAGTTAGAGAACTGCATTTGAAGCTACTTTATTCAGCTAGATATAGAACAAAAGTAGATTTACATGAGAGCTAGTCCGTCATCGTTTCACAAAATATACGGATAGATACAGTTAGCTGAATGGATGCATACCTGTTTATCAGAATGCAAGCGTGTTCGGCATCTCTCTGTAGTTTCAGCTTGTCACGAAGCTCTCTCTATCTTGGAAATGCAACTCCAATATTTACCCGTGTCTTGTTGCTTCTCTTGTCCCAAAACCATCTCGGGTCATTTATTTCACGCGTGCGTTTGTGCTACACAGAACGTGCAGGCAAAGCACAATCATGATCCATAACTAAGTTATTGACTGAGGTTTAAATACGAATATAAACAATATAAATATAAAATATAATAGTCTCGATCAAGGCTACTACTTTTTCTTCTTCGTCTCGTCTGTGTTTCTGTTCACCTTTGTATTTGGCGGTTCCGCAGGAAGTTAGAAAAACTAGAGGGGTCAAAGTTTATATGACGTCATAGACGGGCGACAAAACGGAAATAAAGAAACGTGCCGTGTCTTCTAATTAAACTGTAATTTTCTCCGGATTTGAAAGTTCGTGGAAACTGTCGGGATGATGTAAGTACACAACTAAAAAATATATATAACATAGATATAGTGATTTCTGCTATTTTTAAAGCAGAAAAATTACATATTGCGCCTTTCAATTATACTTTTGGTTTACTAAACTGGTATACTTCAAGTATGGTAAGTTATAACTAATTTTGTGTTAGATGCAGTTTAATTGTGTGCAGGGGCGTAGCACCAAATTCTGGGCCCTGTATGCTCTCAATGTCAGTGGGCCCCCTACACATGCCATTGTACAATGTGGGTTAGCAAAATGAAAATTCAATTTTGAATGATTTGTTTTTTTTAAGTTATTTGAATATAAACAAGTATAAATAGTGTTTAAATCTATTTGGCCTACTTGTGCTCAAATACCTTTAAACCTTAGGCTACATCGGGTTTGTGTACTAAAGTTTTGATCCATGATACTGATGCAAGTTTGAAATTAAAAACATGTATTTTTGAACAGGAGAACACGAGACAACTGTACCCTCAGAAACCAATCAAATAAGCGAAGTGCGCCATAATGAAAAAAAATGTCAACTAAAAAAATAAAATAAAAGTCAAATGAGATGTAATCTACATCCCAGTAAATGCCCACTGACGTGTCTTTTTGTTTGTCTTTTTAGTTTTCCAACTTTGAAAATTCCCAGAATTTTGCAACCCTATTCCTTGGCTTTGATAACATCATGAATTTATTGAGCATTGACTATAGCTTTTAAGCACAGCACTGTGCTGCAATGCTAGGGCTTTTCACCAAACAAAAATGATAATTTGCTTTACTGCTCAAATCAATATTACCTGTGTGCACTTGAGAACACAGTGATATTGGTAGAGTGTCTGGCACTGAGTTCATTCTCTCAGTTGGTGTTATCAATATATTTTGAAATGAATAATAACATCAATTGGAGGGACCAATTAATTTGAATTAGGCTAAAAAAAAAAAAAAAAAAAAAATTTGATAAAAAAAAAGATTTGATGGGATTTCAAAGGGCCCTCTCCCTAGACTCTCCCTAGACGGGGCCCTGGGTAGTCAGGTCCACTTTCCCCCCCACTACCACGCCCATGATTGTGTGCAGAAGTCCAACTATAGATGAACTGAAGTGCTGAAGTGTCTTACATTTAAAGAATAAATATTATTCATAGATCATACAGTCCTCATCATTAGCGACATTAAAACACATTTAATGTGTTAGAAATAACGTTTAATGTTAGAAATGTGCTTTGTGCACACTAATAGTTCTCCAAATAAAATATAATTATAATTTTTATTTCAGTAAGTATCAAGTGATATGTCAGTAAATATATTAATAGATTTAAATCATACATATTATGAAATGATGAATTGAATGCTATTTGTGTTTCACTAGAGTAGGATTAGTGTGACTTTATTATCTGCGTTCGGTGTGTGTCCAGCTGCTAGTATCACAGCGTCAGAAACAGAATAATCTGCTGTGCATTAATGGAGCAGAAGATGACGTTTTCACAGTGACGACGGCTTCAATTAGAGCGACTCGTTAAGATGAAGCTCCCTGTGGTCTTACGGCTTTTGTCACTGTTTAACCCATGAGCGCTCAAGCAAAACTAGACAGAGAAATGTGATAAATTAATTCAGTCATCTGTTTAATAAAAGATGCAGAGAAGCGCTGGAATAATGAAAAACAGGGAATAACTCAGTAACTCTGAAGTATTCATGTCCTAGCCTAGCACGCAGAAATAACTGGTCGTATAAAGCAGAGATTCACAATCAAGGCTACATCAGATCTATAAAACACTTCATTAAACTTTCATTTCATCATCATTTATTCACCTCTAATTTCTTCTGTGAAATATTTTTCTGCACGATGAAAGAGGATTGTTTACCGATGCGGACGGGAAAAGCCTGAGGAACTGTTTTTATCTCTTGTTTCTGCTAGAGATTGGAGTTCCTGTCTGGAGCGTGTGTTTATCTCGCGGTCGCTCGTGCATTGAACACACAACGTTTAGTGCTGCACAAATAATCACATTTCTAATCACGATTACAATTATGGATGTCACAATTACGCAATCGTTCAAATGGGCAATTAATCGGTCAAAGTCAACTTATGTTATTCTGCACGCTTAATATATGTTTTTTTTTCTTTTTACATGTTATCTTTAGTGTTTTTTCATTATTTTAGTTTGACACTTGAGGCTTAATACAATAGAAAAGCACTAAAAGTTTTTCAGCTAGAGTGTTTTCAACGTTATTTTCATATAAAGATATGGCATGCAGTAGCATCAAATCATGGTATAAACATCATTCTGTGATCATTTAAATTAATAATCGCAATTATAATTTCAAGGGAATAATAAAGGGAAAAATACATTTTTGTCATAGTGCAGCCCTAGTTTGAGTATCTCTGCGTCAGAATCGTTTGTTTTGCGTGATAAGCTCAGAGAAAGCAAGCATGTGAAGCACGTTATCTCTCCTGTGGACTTCTGGGGTTTATCGTTATTCGTAACGCCACTAGCACACCATCCGAGCAATTAGCTTAGCGTTGCTGGTCTTCTCAAACGAAGGAGTGATCCCAAACAGGATGTGATTGTCTTCAGCACTTCCTGTGAAGAGCTCGGTCCTTCAGGGCCACCAGGATTAATTAGCAAAGCTGTTTATCACGTTCCACCAACAATAGGACATACAGTGCTTTTTGTTTATGCCATTCTGCAAGTGTATTTGACAGATATCATGTTTACTGCTTATTAAATGATAGCAGCTATCTGGGGCATTGGTGTTTAATTTGCGCCCCGTAATTCTGTGCCTGTGATTTGCTGCTCTTTATATCTGAGGTGTGAAGTTCCCCTCCAGTGTTCAGGGCCGTTTTCCCACAATGCTGTAATTTTAATTGGTTTTTAACACTTCTGGCAGCGGTGCTGGCTGCAGGCTGCGTCTCTGAACGAGAAGAGTCATTGTTGGTTTATTCTAACATCCTCTTCAGTGAAAGCAATACTCAAAGTCAATTATCACTTGAGTAACAGTAACAGCACACGTCTGCGCTATTTTAGAAAGAGACTGTGGAGAGCTGGGTTTTGCCCTGACTCGAGTGTTTTCACCTCACCTTGTCTCAGTTTAGCCATTAGCACTCACGCTAGCATCAACACAGCGTTTCTCAGAGATTAGCGTGCAGTTCATTACCCTCGCAGTTAAAGGCTATAGCAACTAATGAATAAAATCAATTATAAACAATAAAGAAAATCATCATCAACAAATCTGTGACCCTGGACAACAAAACCAGTCTTAAGTGTACATTTTTCAAAATTAAGATTTATACATCATCTGAATAAATGATCTCTCATTGATGTGTGGTCTGTTCGGAGGACAATATTTGTCTGAGATACAACTATTATAAATCTGGAATGTGAGGGAGCAAAAACATCTAAATATTGAGAAAATCATCTTTAAAGTTGTTCAGATGAAGTTCTTAGCAATGCATATTACTAATCAAACATTAAGTTTTGATATATTTACGATAAGAGATTTACAAAATATCTTCATGGAACATGATCTTTACTTAATACCCTAATGATTTGCACTTTATTCTACGGTGTAGTGAACCCTGAGTCTTGAGCCTTGTCCCTAGGAGCCCTCGTCGGGGGGGAAACAAACCCCAGGTCCTCTTCTAAAAGTCATGTTTGACCGGTCCATCCAGTCTTAAAGAGAGCTCCACTCACACTGTTTCCCATTAAATTACATCATATTTGTCCCAAAGTAATGGTAATGTCCTTGGTTCGAAGATTGTGTCATTTGTATTTTTCAGCAAAACTTTTGTCTTTCTATGGCTCTAATATATTCCATGTTTCATACAGACTGCAGTAGATCACAGTTTCTCATTCTAGTTGCTCAAACTCATTGATAAACTCATTGACAGTAACAATACTTTATACATAATTACATGCAAGTAACCCAAAGCCAAACCCTAATCCAAAAACTAACCATATAGTAAGTACAAGTAGTTAATTAATATTACTCGATTTCTAAATGTATTACACTGCAACAAGGACACCTTAAAATAAAGCGTAACTGTGTATAGTTTAATGTGGCTTGTCCTGAGAGGAACGTGTGCTGTTTACAGCGTTTGAGATGTGGTTTCTTCAGCCCATAACTCACATTTGTGTTTTTATCTGTAAATGGTAGAAAGTCACTTGATTATTTTCATTTTGAATACAGGCTAGTCCTGAAGATATAGAATAGAGCGCAATAGTGCTGATACATATTTGACTAAAATATTTCTAACTAAAGAAATGTTTAAAGTTCTACACATAGTAATTGTGTTTATTTGGGAGCAGTGACAGTGAATGTAATGTAGTCATCTTCAGATGTGTGAATCCTTCACTCTTTAGTCTTCAGTACCAGCACAACACTGGGCAGGATGTACGTAACTTTAAATGATTGATTATAAATATTAATAAGACTTGGATTTGACCCGATTAATGGAGTGAATAACCATCAGATGAGTGTCCTGGGGGGAGCTGGTATTGGTGTCCCATTAGACTGTGCTCGGGTCAGGCTTGTGTCACAGCTGCGGTGCTAAAAGCTCTTCCACCTAATCCCAATCCACTTCCTGTTTGACTACACACATCTCTTCCTATAACACCCTGTCCATTCCTGTATCATCTTCTGTTCCTGCGAGTGAAATCGGAGGCGTTCGTCCCAGATCTGCTCTGTTATGTTGGTGACTATCAGAGGATTGTTTCTGCAGTAAATGGACTTTCTGAGTGAGGTGAATTCAATACTGTGTTAAAACTGCTTCGCTCTGGAAGTCTGATCGATAACGAGTCAAGAAGGCAATGTTAGAAGTCACAAATGACTGCTGGGTCATTAATCACACTCCAAATCACATCAGCGTTTCAGCTAATCAAGGTCTTGTGTTTAAGTTAAGACATTTATACACCAAATATATTTTCCAAAAGGCCTTGACTTAACATGAACACTGCACGTTTTAAAATCAAAAACAGCCGCAAATGTTTTTATATCACTGTATTTCAGAAGGAAACCGGCTGTATCCAGAAAACGTTCGATGTTATTTTCATTTATTCTTGTATGTAATGCCTGATATAAAGCAGTGTTTGTGAGCTCAGTGCTGCTTTGTGTATCTCTCCTGCTCTAATAGCGCCTCCTGCTGGCAGAAGCATAATCTGCATATTCATATCTATTTATATTTATACAAATAGAGTGTAAGGCTTTGGGAAACACTGCATTGTAAGGGTCACAATTATCCATCTTTCCTTACATCTTTTTTTACAATTATCCATTGTGACGAGTCAGCTGCCTCCTCCCTGATTGTCACCGGCACCCCGTCCTAAATCGCCGCTCTTCACCAGGCTCCTGACAGGAGTAGGTGTGTGAGAGGAGGGGTGCTGGACGAGTCAGGGCTGGCGGCGTGTGATGGGGCACACCTGAAGGGAATGGAGCCTCATCACCGCCGCTGTTTAAAAGCCCAACGCGCCTCTCCTCGGGAGACCGGTCTCTTCCCTGTGCATGCACACTGGTGTCCTCGTGGGTTCAGGAAGGGTGCGTTGAGGGACTCCCGCGCCACTAGGGACGTGAGCTGCCGGACCCGCGATCCGGAGGAGAACCGCACCCGTTAACACAGCCGACGGGTCAGGATGCCGGGCCGTCCATCCCCTGCCAGCGCCACAGCCAATGAGAGTGATGCAGCCGGCCGCTAGAGGAAGCCGCCGCCCCTCACGCCCCGGACAGAAGAGGGGAGTGCCCGCCGGACTCCGCCCCTTACCTGGACCCTTCCTCCATGAACACTGCCCCTCCCACACGAACCCCGCAGCACGACGAGGACACCAGATTCCCTGTTGTTTTGGACACTCTTCCCCTTTGGCCACCTTTTATCCCGTTTTATTTGATTTTCTGTTAATAAAAGCCTCTCCGAGGCCTGGTCCTCCCACACCATCAGTGGGATAATCTGTGGCTAGGGTTATATAAATAAATAAAATGAATAATTGTACACATTTGCGTTCAGACTCATTTTTCCCTCAGTCGGTCGCACGAGCACATGATTTGGTTGCTTTTTTTTTTTCAGCGAAAGTAGTTAGCATTAAACCTGTTGTTTTCTTCAGTATTTTTGATTTGATTTTGTGAAATTCCTCTTTTGCTGTCTTCGGATGCTGTCACTTTAGAATTTGTGCACCCCTAATTTTACTTATCATATTTAGACAACCTTGTCCTGTTTTTGTTTAATGTGAGCATTTTAATACGGTTTTAGTAAAAGTTTCGGCATGCTGTTCAGTGGTTAAACTGATTAAAATAATTTTTGCTCTAATTTATTATCGTAATGATGTTGTCATTTGAGAATACTTTTGTGTTTCAGGTACTGCACTTTCTCCAGTAAACACAAATCAATAGAATATGGACACATGGTGTATTTTACCTCATCTAATGTACTGATTTATTATAGGCTTTTTATTATATAAATGAACACTAAAGACTTACGCATTATGACATTATGAAAACAGCTAAAACAAACAACAGATATTATAACATCCTAGTAATTCCACTAATTCCATAATTGTAATAGAAATAGTCTATTGCTCTATTAAAACAACAGCAGTTGAGTAAGTGCATTAATTCAGAGTTTACAATCACAAACAGTGCATTTGGGATCTCATGACACAACACAGACCGGCTGAACGACGCTCAGATGCTAAACAGATCATGGGTGCCAGATTGATTAAAATAAGTGAAACACCGGGCAGTGATGCATCAGTTTAACAGCGAAGCTCTGATTTGGGGATTTTAACTTTGGATATCTGGCAACTGCACTCATGAACTCATAACTGCATAGTCGTGTGGATGCGCTCTTCTCTTAACAACGCACTAGAACACGGGTGAACAAAGATTCCCTTACATTATTTTAAAGTACCCTATAATCTCATTATAATATTATAGACTTGCCCAGCACATGTTGCAGTTCACTGTATTTTCATTTTCAAAGTGTTTCCAATGATATTTCAAGCAATAATAAACCATCATGATGAACAGAGAGCATCTGAAGTGTCTCTGCAGGAAATAATGCATTATTTATCGGACAAATTCTCTTATCGGATAGATAACGATAACAGAAAAATGAACATTTATCGGCTCATAGTTTATTGACCTTATTGTCTTCTCGAGTAATGAGAAAATAGCTTGTCAACAAACAATTTTCGTCATATTTTTCATTAACGAAATTAACACTAGCTCATTGTAAACATATCTCAGAGTTGTGTCTCGAATGTAAACAGACAGCACAAAAAATGGGATGTGTTCAACAGATCGTATTGGTGCATTAAGCCATAAAGAGGTCATGTGACCTTCAGAAACACTGGCTTATACTGCGCATCGATTCACAAACTATTTTAAGCAGTAGTCGTCAGTCTAGATGGGTCCTGATGCAGAAGAGTTTGAGCTCTACGGAGTCAGAGGAAGCTGCAAACTCTGCTGGGTGTTTTTGCTCTTTGTTTCTCCAGAAGAAAGGCAGCACTGACTGCTCATCAGGGAAGAGATGTGGGTTAAAATCAATGCTGGTGAGCTGTGCACCGTTATACTACACACACACACACACACACACACACACATACACATATACAAACACACACACACACACACACACACATACACATATACAAACACACACACACTCATATACAAACATACACACACACACTCATATACAAACACACACACACACACACATACACATATACAAACACACACACACTCATATACAAACATACACACACACACACACACTCATATACAAACACACACACACACACACACACACATACACATATACAAACACACACACACTCATATACAAACATACACACACACACACACTCATATACAAACACACACACACACACACACATACACATATACAAACACACACACACTCATATACAAACATACACACACACATACACTCCTATACAAACACACACACACACACACACATATACAAACACACACACACACACACACTCATATACAAACATACACACACACACACACTCTCACACACGCACACACACACTCATGATGTCATGATGAACAAACACCCGTGAGCTGTCAGTTTTACCTGATTTCAGACGAGTTCAGACTCTGAACTAGTGGATTGTTTTGATGTCCAGTGCTGATATGGATGTATATATCTGTTCCTCTACTATAAGATAATAGAAGCACATGCATATCTGCGAACAGCTTTCACATTTCCAGGTTTTTCAGAAGCAGAAGTTGTCTATAGCATTGAATGGCTGACAACTCAAATATAGATTTTTGTGTTCCATTCCCTCAAATAGCAAAAGAGAAACTTCATGATAGTGCTTTCATGACTTTCAGAAAGAGGGAAAAATAGAGAGACTGTCACAAGAGAGAAAGATGTCAAATATACCATCACGCCCACAGACGCTTAGAAACAGCAACGGCAACTAGTTTTTGGAATTTAATGTTAAGGTAATATAATGCAAATGTTATGTTATAAATATTATAAATATTGTCATTACATTCTTCACACATTCATTACAGTGTGAAGGGCCCATTAGTTACAGTCATTACAATAGTTATTTCAATAGTTACAGTCATTACAGTAGTTGCAGTAGTTAGTGATTACAGCAGTCGCTGTAGTTACAGTAGTTAGTCATTACAGTAGTTACAGTCATTACAGTAGTTGCTGTAGTTACAGTAGTTAATCATTACAGTAGTTACAGTCATTACAGTAGTTGCTGTAGTTACAGTAGTTAATCATTACAGTAGTTACAGTAATTACAGTAGTTGCTGTAGTTACAGTAGTTACAGTCATTACAGTAGTTGCTGTAGTTACAGTAGTTAATCATTACAGTAGTTACAGTCATTACAGTAGTTGCTGTAGTTACAGTAGTTAGTCATTACAGTAGTTACAGTCATTACAGTAGTTGCTGTAGTTACAGTAGTTAATCATTACAGTAGTTACAGTCATTACAGTAGTTGCTGTAGTTACAGTAGTTAGTCATTACAGTAGTTACAGTCATTATAGTAGTTGCTGTAGTTACAGTCATTACAGTAGTTGCTGTAGTTACAGTAGTTAGTCATTACAGCAGTTACAGTCATTACAGTAGTTGCTGTAGTTACAGTAGTTAGTCATTACAGTAGTTACAGTCATTACAGTAGTTGCAGTAGTTAGTGATTACAGTAGTCGCTGTAGTTACAGTAGTTAGTCATTACAGTAGTTACAGTCATTGCAGTAGTTGCTGTAGTTACAGTCATTACAGTAGTTGCAGTAGTCATTGCAGTAGTTACAGTCATTACAGTTATTATAATAGTTGCAGTAGTTAAAATCAATGCAGTAGTTGCAGTCATTACAGTAGTTGCAGTAGTTACAGTAGTTAGTAATTACAGTAGTTGCAGTAGTTACAGCCATTACAATAGTAACAATCATTACAGTAATTGCAGTAGTTACAGTCTTAAGTCAATACAGTAGTTACAGCCATTACAATAGTTGCAGTAGTTACATTCATTGCAGTAGTTACAATATTTACAGTCATTACAATAGTTACAGTCATTACAGTAGTTAGAGTCATTACAGTAGCTTCAGTAGTTACGGGCATTACAGTAGTTACAGTATTTACGGTCATTACAGTAGTTACAATCATTACAATAGTTACAGTCATTACAGTAGTTGCTGTAGTTACAGTCATTACAATAGTTACAATCATTACAGTAATTGCAGTAGAGTCGTAAGTCAATACAGTAGTTACAGCCATTACAATAGTTCCAGTAGTTACATTCATTGCAGTAGTTAGTCAGTACAGTAGTTACAATATGTACAGTCATTACAATAGTTAGAGTCATTACAGTAGCTTCAGTAGTTACAGGCATTACAGTAGTTACAGGCATAGAAGTAGTTAGTCATTACGGTAGCTTCAGTAGTTACAGTCATTACAATAGTTACAGTCATTACAGTAGTTACAGTCGTTAGTCATTACAGTAGTTACAGACATTACAGTAGTTGCATTAGTTGCAGTAGTTAGTCATTACAGTTCTTACAATATTTACAGTCATTACCATAGTTACAGCCATTACAGTATTTACAGTCGTTACAGTAGTTACAGTATTTAGTCATTGCAGTAGTTACAGTAAATACAATCATTGCAGTAGTTAGAGTCATTACAGTAGTTAGTCATTACAGTAAGCTTCAGTAGTTACAGTCATTACAGTATTTACAGTCATTGCAGTAGTTACAGTAGTTACAGTCATTGCAGTAGAGTCGTTACAGTCGTTACAGTAAGCTTCAGTAGTTACAGTATTTACAGTCATTGCAGTAGTTACAGTATTTACAGTCATTGCAGTAGTTAGAGTCGTTACAGTAAGCTTCAGTAGTTACAGTATTTACAGGCATTGCAGTAGTTACAGTAAAGTCATTGCAGTAGTTACAGTATTTACAGTCATTGCAGTATTTACAGTCATTGCAGTATTTACAGTCATTGCAGTAGTTACAGTATTTACAGTCATTGCAGTAGTTACAGTATTTACAGTCATTGCAGTAGTTAGAGTCGTTACAGTAAGCTTCAGTAGTTACAGTAGTTGTCCGGGTGTTTTCTGTGCTCTTTCTGAATGTGGATGGGGAGATCGAGTCGACCAGCTCTGCTTGTTTTCTCTGTCTGAAGTCTCTTGTAAACTGTTTTGGCAGCGTTCTGTGATGAATAATAATCTGCTGGCATCTGCCAAAAACCTTTCCTTGAATGAGTCCGTCCCTGTCCTGTACACTATCACTGCAGATGAAGGAGAATCAGCCCTGATTACATCTGATTTCTCTGGGGATTCAGTAATAGATGTAAGGGAAGATGGCTCCGGCGTGTCTGGTTTACCTGCTGGAGCCGGCTCTGAGATCGTCTGCTGGAAGAACAGTTCATGGGAGATTCATGAGTGTGTGGTTAAGCACTCAGAGTAATAGACCAGCCTCTAATAGGAGCTGATTGATTGAGTCTGATTCACTGATCTCGCCTCAAATCACAGGCCACACAGACAGGAACAACTCACAGGAACAAAATAACAGTTGTGTATAACATCGGACTTTGAGCGATTAATTGCTGCTTTGAATGATTACATTATTGTGGCATCCATAATTGTAATCGCAATTAGTAATCTGTTTAATTGTGCATCCCAAGTGTGTGTGTGTGTGTGTTTATAAGCTGTAATTTGGAAACAAGCTTAACAAAGCTGAGCTAAATGACAGACTTTCATTTGGTTTCATAGATGAAATATAAAAGGAGTCTATGTCTGTTCACACACACACACACACACACACACACATATGTTGTTTTCTCATGACGTCTGTAATACTTGCACTTCCTTTTTATAGTTCTGTTGTAGGTCTTGCTGGATTTGTAGTGTAATATATAGCAGGGTTAGATGTTATACAACGAATCAGGTTTCACAAGGAAAACCATTTCAGCGATCTGCTGTGGGTCAAAGTTTAACTTGCCCTGCCACAAAATTAAATACTTTCTGTTGTTATTGTTTCTGATCTGTTATCTTGTGTTCTAATAAGCTTATATCACACCTATAGTTTAGATGCCAATTAAATTTAATATTCTCTATTTCAATTTCACTACCACAGCAAAAATCTCTCTTCAAAAATAAACATAAATATAAAGTTTATTAACATTATTAAAGAGAAGCGACAGCCTGTGAACAAAATACAAATAATAGCACAATTAAACATAGACCTGTAGCTCAAAGACAGAACTGAATGATTAGGTTTTTATGTTTGTAGGTGTTCAGGTACAGAAATGGAAAAATCACACAGAAAAGGACATTTGTATAGGGCTGTAATTAATGATTATTTTAATAATCGATTAGTTGGTTGGTTATTTTTTTCATTGTATCGATTAATCAGATTAAAACCCCTATTTTCTTTATTTTCATTTTACTGACAAAAACACAGATTCCAGATTCTGCTCAGTGTCCAACTGTGCCAACAGATGCTATGAAAACATACAGTGCTTAATTTATTAGACCACCTGTCATAAGACAAACACACAAACAACAAAACACACATACAAAAAATATATGTAATTCTAAAAATGGCAAATAACAAACTGAAACAACTAAATAGTATTTATCCGAATAATAACTAAAGTGGCCTCCTCAGCTCAGTGCTTGCAGGCATTGTTTAGGAACTTTGTGTGTCTGAATAAAAAACACTATAAAGCACTTCTTTCACAGATAACAGCAATCATTTTATTATAGCATTGTAGGCGTTATCTTTCAAACCCAAAAGCTTTTTAATTGCTTGAATATTTACATTTACAAGACTTAAAAACACATGCAAATTATCAAATTTCGTTACAAAGCTTCAGTGTCCCAATCAGGCAAATGACAAATCAGTCTACTGTCCCGAACATCTTTCAGGTCGGCCAGTCCTTATTGTCCAGCACTGCATATAAAGTGTGTGTGTGTGTGTGTGTGTGTGTGTGTGTTCATGTACTCGTTTAGCTTTAACTACTATAGTGAAGTATCCTGACAGCCGTCCTGAGGATGTTTATGTGTCCTCAGGAGATAAAATGCTCATGATGTGCTCAGGTTTCTGTGACAGAAGCCCAGTGGAGGTTTGTGAGTTGAGCTGTGTTAAAGTGAGTGTGTGAGTTTTCAGAACAAACTCTCATTAAACGCTGCAAACATCAGCCAGACGTACAGATCCTCGAGCGAGCGCTAGCTTCATACGTCTTTCTGTCACCGATGGAGTTTCGTTCCTCTGGCTTGCTTAGTTGGAGTCACTTCATCTACAGCGATATCATTGACTTGATTGCTAATAAATGCACAGACACTATTTAAACTGAACAGAGATGACATCACTGAATTCAATGATGAACTGCCTTTAACTATCATTTTCTTAATGGATGTTGTTCAGTTGCTTTGACACTATCTGTGTTGTTTAAAGCACTATATAAATAAAGGTGACTAGACTTGACTTGACATTGACACATATTAAATAAATCTGCAGCTTTATGGCACCAGTGTCTCCTTCAGGTCCTGGAGCGCGTGAGTCATGCGGAGGTGTGAGGGAGAGTAATTAGACTGTAATCCTGTTTTACTGTAGTGAAGCCACACATTACACTGAACCTGACTGAGACGAGAGAGAGACAGCGTTCTGAAGATCAGCCGCACACTTATTATTATTATTATTATTATTATTATTATTATTATTATCATTATTAAATGCTTTTATTGTGTTGCTGTGCAGTTCGACTTACACATCTCACACAAGACCATGATAAATCCATAATAACTGCCACAGGATTCCATCCCTCTTCTGATGCTCTTCAGGAAGATCTTCTTCACATCTTCGCTCCTCACGACTGAGACTGAGAGGTTTAGATCTGACTTCACTGATGTTCAGTCAGGAAACACAGAGTAGACACTGTTTTACTCGGTCTTTTATGAAATGTAAATAGATGAAGTTTCTTCTATTACAGGCTAATGTGTGTTTGTTAAATGGTGTCTAGCAGGTTGTGAAATGAAGCTGTAGATAATGAACGTCTGCTCACAGTTTGAGGATCTGGTTCGTGATCTGAGGCAGAGAACGGACTTGAGTTCTTCTGGGTTCATCTGGTCTGTGATCATCAGATGAACATTAACACGAACACTGACGAGTAAATATGACGAGTGTATGAGACAGATCCAGCGCTTCACCCTGAGCTCGGCTTCACATCTCACACACAGCTCATTCTCACATCAACTTCTGTCAATCTCTCAGAAATAGTTTCAATGTGTTTTATATCCTGTACAAGAGATCTCACTGTATCTCACAATGTGTGTGTGTGTGTGTGTGTGTGTGTGTAGAGCAGGTTAGTGGGCGTCTGGATGAACGTCTTGTTTAGTAAAAGCATTATTAGAGACCAGTGAGATCATGAGGAATGTGAAAGTCTGTGGTGAAAAGAGGAAATATAATGTATGATAACTCTTCATTAACATTCATCCTTTATTGGTAAAGTGCTCAGCCGTCTGGCCGTGAACGAGCGTGTGCTCTGAATACAACTCCTTCTGTTAGTGTTTCATTAAATCCATTACACTACACAGAAACACACACACTCAGATGAAGCTTTAACGGTTGTGTGTTGATGATCAGATGTGTGCTGGTCCGGCGGAGCGTTAGCTCCTCGTTAGCCGTGATCTCAGCGTCTCCAGCGTGAGCTTCTGGACAGAGTCTCAGTGCTCCATTAAACAGAGCGTCTTTGAGGATTTGGGTCAAGAAGTGGGTTGCCCCAGTTTCTGTCCGACTCAGAAGCGCAGGAAAGGTGTTTGGTCTTCAGATGATGTTCAGATAGATTAGTGACGGGCTTCTCTGGCCCTGGAGGTTCAGTGTCCTCCAGCTCTAATCAAACACTGCTGTCATCCTCAAACAGTGCTCAAGACGTCCGTCGACTCAGGTGTGTTTGATCAGAGCACATGAGAAGACCCTCGTTCTCCCCCCGCATCGGCTCAGAGACGCGCAGAAGAAGAAGGAAGGAGTTAGAGATCATCTGTAGACCAGACTGTATCTGCAGAGCATACGATAGCTAGGCTAACACACACTTAAAATATGAATTGCTGCAGTCAGTTTAAAAATTTTATAATTTTTTAATTTGTTAAAAATGTAAATATATAAATTATATATTTTAAATATAATACATTTAATAAGCATCAGCTTCTGCCATTTCTGTTCAGACGAAGCAGCACAGCATTTAATATATGTTTAAAAAATGTGTTGAAGTCGTACATAAAACAAAGATTATTGGAAAACATTTTGTTACTTGCATCTCTTTGTAATTATTTGTCAAATTTACTAGCTTTGCTTTTCTGAGTGAAACTCGTTAATTATATTCATATTCTATACTTTTTTGTGATATTTTAAAGTGCCGATGATAGCATGCTGTAACACTGAATGATGTAACGATGATGCTGATCTCTGATTGGTCAGGAGTGGAGATCACATGATCACAGGTGTGTGTGTCTGTGTGTGAGTGCGTGTGTGTTTGTGTGTGAGTGCATGTGTGTGTGTGCGCGTGACTGTGTGTGTGTGTGTTTGTGAGTGCATGTGTGTGTGTGTTTATGTGTGAGTGTGTGTGTGCGCGTGACTGTGTGTGTCTGTGTGTGTGTGTGTGTGAGTGCGTGCGTGCGTGTGTGTGTGTGTGTGTGTCAGTGCGTGACTGTGTGTGTGTGTGTGTGTGTGTGTGCGTGTGTGTGTGAGTGCGTGTGTGTGTGTATGAGTGTGTGTGTGTGTGTGTGTGTGATGTGAGGTTAATATATTCTGGGCATTTCCGCGGAGCACATTTAGCTCCACCACAGAAGCTCTCATTCTTTCATTAGAGTTTGCAAGACAAGAAAATCTTTGCACTAAAGGGAATACATTAAACCAAATGCATTTTCCTTCCAGCAAATCAATGCAGCTTGAGTTAAACAGGAACATAGAAAGTGCTGTTCCTGTCCAGAGAGAGAGTAAGCGCTCACAGTGCCAGCGCTACGATGCTAACCGCTAGTCGCTACGTTCCTGTACGACTAACTGAAGCGATGCAGACGAGGCCTTGTTCCTCAGCGCCGCTCTCCATCACCTTTCAGAAGAGCTTTAGCTCCGACAGTAATGAGCGGTTTGAGCGTCAGTCTTTCACAGGGTTAGCAGGATTAGAAGCCTCCGCTATTATCCTGTCAGCCGTGACCGACTCCAGCAGAGGACTGCAGCACAATGCAGATTCATCGAACACGCTCTCTCTGCTCATGATTAAGCAGCGTGTCTCTTAGCGTGTTTATACCGTGTGGTGTTTGTGGGCCGTCGATGCGTTCCCGTGAGTGAGGATCTCCAGCCCACATCTCTCCGTGATTCACTTCACGCTCTGTTACAGGCCTCAGATGTTCTCTTTAATGATGTGAGAGGAACAGTAAATGATTCCCAGAGGACCAGATCGATTAATCGTCTCTGCCACACACTGGACAGATTTCTTCAGATAATCAGATTAATCGCGTGACCGCAGACAGACGAGGATTGTGTTGTTTTCTGTGACGTAAAACAGTGTTTGATTAACGGTGTTATGATGCGTACACGACCCGACGTGTTTTAATTATACAGATGCGCTCACACACGACTGATGAGATCACAGCGATCACTGACACTGTAATATCACTGAGTCACTTCAGCTGTGTGTGTGTGTGTGTGTGTGTGTGTGTGTCTCTGTGTGAGTGTGTGTGTGTGTGTGTGTATAATGTCATGGGTATGACACAGGTATTACAAGGAGAGGGTGACTTGTGAGCACATAACCCATGTCCCCATTTTTCAAAACACTTATAAATCATACAGAATGAGTTTTTTTGAGAAAGTAAAAATGCAGAAAGTTTCCTGTGAGGGTTAGGGTTAGGTGTAGGGTTGGTGAAGGGCCATAGAATATACAGTTTGTACAGAATAAAAACCATTACGTCCCCAATTTTTACAAAAACAAACGTGTGTGTCTGTGTGAGTGTGTGTGTGTGTGAGTGTGTCTCTGTGTGTGTGTGTGTCTGTGTGTGTGTGAGTGTGTCTCTGTGTGTGTGTGTGTGTGTGTCTCTGTGTGTGTGTATGTGTGTGTGTCTGTGTGAGAGAGAGTGTGTGTGTGTGTGTTTCTGGCTGATGTGAGTCTGTTCCTGTTTTTGGTTTATCTGGACTGAGATTATCTGTAATCTGGGTTTCTTTAATTCACCCGCTCTAGGTCAAATCCATCCACGAAAATTAAAAACCTGTTTTCCTGTCCGAGCCTCTCTATTGGACGGAAGTGTGATTGACAGCTGGTGGGCGGGGCTGTGAGGTTTGTCCTCTTGTGAAGGTTGATACGAGCGTGTTCAGAGAGATGTTAGAGATGGTTTATCAGGTTTTATAATAACTCTGTCCTGGCGATGGTTGCTAGGCTCTCTGTGCTCTCACAAGCTGGTTGCTAAGCGGTTGCTAGGGCATCAGGACACTGTTTGATAACATGTTCACTTCCTTTATTAAATCATCTCTGTCGGCCTCAGATCACCATCCAGACGTGAGGTTTCTGTTGAATATGTTTGTTCTGTACGAAGAAATGAATAATAATAGTGTTTTACTGTATAGTGTGCTTGATTATCTGTTAATTATCTTACGGATTATTCATTAGTCGTTCGGTCATGGCCTCAGAGATTTTTCAGATGAGATACAAAGGTTAATAAGGTAAAACTAATACTGTAGATATATCATCACACTTCCCTGTTTACAGTACATTAAGAGGATTGTTTCTAAACCCGGTGGGACCGGGATACACCGAACCGAATCAGAACACAGATTTGGGTGTCTCTTAAATGCCTGAGCGATCGATTGAAAGGTTTGTCCTGGTTTTCTGAAATGTACACAAGAAGCACAGGCGTCGCTAGACTATTTCAGCGGGGCTTTAGCTTTTAGCTCCATAAACCGTACACAGATTCACGATCGCCTCAGAGTCAGTTTCCTTAACTGTCACAAGAACCCAGCGTCAGACCGATCTCCTCCGTCTCTCACCGCGGCGGAGCGAGGTGTGTGTTTATCGACAGATTGTTAGTATATCTGTATCTGTGCAGTTCTTTGGCATAAATACAGTTTATAAAGGGTCACGAGGGAGCAGTCTGTTTCTCATCTACGGTAAAGTTTCCTCTGTTCTCCGCTCATCACACACAGCTGTTTCCTCCAGAGACAATCTAACCCTAACACATGTGCACGCATACTTTAATTACACTTATTTAAATATACTTAATTTAATTATACGTACTTTATACATACACCACTGTGTATAAGTCTTAGTCTGCTTGTGCATTCAATAATCTCACTAGATTATTATTAAATGTAAACTGATATTTCCTACTGCCACAACTACAGCAAAAGATAGAAATAACTGGTGTAAACCCTTTCCTGGGGTGAAAATACTCATGTGCCTAAGACTGTACTTTACAAACGTTAGGGTTGTTCCTTCATAAAGAATGAGTTTACAGTAATTCACAGAACTGATTAAAGACAGGACAGACAGCACTCATCTTAACTAAACATCACAGAGAGTGACAGATACAGTATATATATATGCAACAGAAAGAAAAGAAATACATTTTCACAGTTTTATGAATATAATGCTGTATAAATATCTTCAGTTAAACTCTCAGAATACAGAGAGGAATAAACTCTTGTCTTGGAGTATGCTGAAGTGGAGAAAAGATATGTACTGAAATTGATATAGTAGATAAAGTGCACTAAAATAAACAATTACATGTGTGTGATGGATGTTTTCTTTCCACTAATCTGAAAGAAGACTAGAAAACAGACTCAGGGCCCTATTTTAACGATCTGAAACGCAAGTGTCAAAGCGCGAAGCGCAAGTAACTTTGTGGGCGGGTCTCGGCGCTGTTGCTATTTTACCGACGGGATAAATGGCTCTTGCGCCCGGCGCAAATCTAAAATGGGTTGGTCTGAAGTAGCTTCATTATTCATAGGTGTGGTTTGGGCGTATCGTGAAATAAACTAATCAGAACGTCATCCAACATTCCCATTAAAAGCAGGTGCGCAAGTTCCATTATGGATTGCTATTATTATGGCGTATTTACCAGGCGCACGCCAGGAGCGGTTCACAGCCGAGGAGACTGATGTTCTTGTAAGAGCAGTGAAAGACAGAGAAGTTGTGTTGTATGGGGATGGGAGAATAATTAGCCTGAATAATTTGTAAGCTAGATTTATTTCTATTTTTTCACATCTTCGTGGCACACCACAATGATTTCCGTCATCTCATGTGTTAATATTTTTTTAGTGTAACAATTTATGATTTGCAAAAATAACTGTTGCATCTGTGTAGATTACATGAGCAAAGTGTATGCGCGTTGTGCACGCTATACATTATGGCCAAGCATGCGCCCTTAAAATAGCATAATGAACAACGCGCAACGCGCCACTGACTTTAGACTAGGTTTTTTCTGGTCAGTGGCGCAATTGTTTAATGGAACAGCAAAATAGCACCAGGGATCGTTTGCGCCGGAACACGCCTCCTTTTTTGCGCTGAACCGCCCAGGGAGCGCAAGTTCATTCACTAGTTTAGCGACGTGCTTCTGTGGAGGGAAAAGCGCGCTTTGCGTGGGTGCAAAATAGGAATGACACATGCATCGGTGTACAAAGTCAATTGCGCTGGGTGCAAGATAGGGCCCCTTGTGTAAACTTGTCTTATACATTTAACATTCAGAAATAATACACGGAAAATGTTTTTAAAAAAGGTAATTTAAACAGAGTGACAGAAGGTGTAACACACACACACTCACACATTACACACACTCTCTCACACACACACACACACACACACAGCAGAAGTGTGAGGTGTGTGTGACTCGTATCATGTCGAATGTTGTTTGTGTTCATGGATCTGTTTGAGGTCAGTGAACACTGATTTCCCATGATTCCCTGAGTCTGTCTAAAGCTGATAATAACACACAGCTCCTCTGCAGATGTGATGGAGCGAGAGCGAGGACGTGATAATTGATTAGTATTGATAATAAACACAACAGTCATGATACAGGAGCGAGAACGAGTCTGTCGTTATAGAGAGGATTCTGCTCTGAACACAAACCAGCGTCAGAATGAGTGTGTGTGTGTGTGTGTGTGTGCTCACACTCGTTTATCCACAGACACGATCACTCTGAAGAACTGCACCTGATGCATTACTCTCTGTTTACCTGACGCTCGGCTCCTCTGAGCTGCTGTGTGTGTGTGAGTGTGTGTGCATGCATGTGTGTGTGTGTGTGTGTGAGAGAGAGTGTGTGTATGTGTGCGCGAGTGTGAGAGAGAGTGTGTGTGTGTGTGTGTGAGAGTGTGTGTCTCTGTGTGAGAGAGTGTGTGCATGTGTGTGTCTCTGTGTGTGTGTGTGAGAGTGTGTGCATGCATGTGTGTGTGTGTGTGTGTGAGAGAGAGTGTGTGTATGTGTGCGCGAGTGTGAGAGAGAGTGTGTGTGTGTGTGTGTGTGTGAGAGTGTGTGTCTCTGTGTGAGAGAGTGTGTGCATGTGTGTGTCTCTGTGTGTGTGTGTGTGTGTGTGAGAGTGTGTGTCTCTGTGTGTGTGTGTGTGTGTGAGTGTTTGTGTGAGAGTGTTTGTGTGTGTGAGAGTGTGTGTGTGTGAGAGAGTGTGTGCATGTGTGTGTCTCTGTGTGTGTGTGTGAGAATGTGTGTCTCTCTGTGTGTGTGTGTGTGTGAATCTAGGCCAGCGGTAATGAGTTTTCCAGCCAGTGTGTTCACATGGCCGCTGGTGTCGTTCTGGTTAAAGTTTGATCTGTGTGACCACACACACACACACACCAATCACATACTCTCTCTCTCTCTCTCTCACACACACACACACACACTCACACACACACACAAATCTCAAACACAGTGACTGCAGTGTGTGTGTGTGTGTGTGTGTGTGTGTGTGTCACTGAGCTGTGTAATAATACCAGACGGCGTGCTGGAGCTGTTAACCCTTTCCTCTCTGATGGAGCATCTGCTCTTCTTTATTGTGTCGTTCAGATAATGAAGATCAGTATTTCTGCTGAAACACGGCTGACTGCGAGATCAGGAGAAGTGACTCATAAACAAGAAGTGACAGATCCAGCCTGATCATGGTGAAACTACCACCAGTTAAAGGCTGCGTACAGCACAGTTATTCACCTGGTTAACTAGTCAAGCTGATTAACCCTGAAGAAGAGCCGAGGATCTGCTGGAAACATCCTCACAGCAGAAGATCTCTGACGTGCAGAAGAGAAGAGTGTGTTCCTGCGGTCGAGTCTCATCAGAACAACATCTGTGTCCTGATCCACACACACACACACACACATCAGATTCTGAGAGAGTGTTTCGGGGCTGGAGGACGAGGAACAGAAACACACAACACTGATTTCTGTTTGTGCTGCATCAGGATTCAGTGTTGGGTAACAGTTACTGGTAAAAGTGGTGCATTGCAATCTTCCATTACTTCATAAAAATGAATGAACTGCATTGCTTAGTTGCTTTTTATGGCAAGGTAACACATTACTTTACTTTACATTATTTATCACCTGAGCTGGGCTAAAAACCCAAATGTTATATTTTGGCAGCTGTAAAAACCCTTTGTCTACAGGAAGTGCCTCTGCACCTCATTCACAGTTTCTGGGAAAAAACTGACACAGCATTATTTTTTTTAGTGGTTACTTGACAAAGCAATCTGATTATGTAACTTGTGTTAGCCCAACACTGGATGTGACTCGTCAGCCATCTTGGCTCAGCGCTGCAGTGCAGTCTCTGTCTGTGGAAGGATCTGGAAGACGGCCCGGCTGGAGCCAAGATGGCTGCCAAACCCAGGGTTAAATCGGAGCCGCAGGCGACAGAAGGACATGTGGGAGGAAAACACACACAATCCTCCAGCTTCAGGAGTCCAGACGCTCGATGAGACCTGCTCAACACACACTGAATCACGTCTGTCTGCACTCGTCAGTCGTCTTCACATGATGCACCAGTTTCAGTCTAATCCAGCGAGTGAATCCTTCACCAATCAAAGGTGTCTCATAGGGTGTGCGATACTGACAAAAAATGCTTACATCATATCTTTCAATAACAATAACACATTTCTATGCTGAGAGCTTGGCTAGTTTAGGCCTGTTCATATTTGATCATCAGAGAGTGTTTGTGTTAATGTCCAGCTCTGGGACGCTGGGGACGGACTGAGTTTGGAGACGCACATCTACAGTGTTCTGCAGGACTTCTTCAGTTCATCTCTTCTGTGCTGCGGTCAGTGAACTGGTTTCAGACAGGTCTCAGCTCAGGTGAAGAAGAGCGTTCTCAGAGCTGGAGACTTTCCCTGATCAGACGCTACAGATCACACTCTGCTTCATGCAGCTTTCAGTCTGTGGGCCCTATCTTGCACCCAGCGCAATTGACTTTATACACCGATGCATGTGTCATTCCTATTTTGCACCTGCGCAAAGCGCGCTTTTCCCTCCACAGAAGCACGTCGCTAAACTAGTGAATGAACTTGCGCTCCCTGGGCGGTTCAGCGCAAAAAAGGAGGCGTGTTCCGGCGCAAACAATCCCTGGTGCTATTTTACTGTTCCATTAAACAATTGCGCCACTGACCAGAATAAACCTAGTATTTTGGGTGGGTTTCTCCCATCCCCATACAACACAACTTCTCTGTCTCTCACTGCTCTTACAAGAACATCAGTCTCCTCGGCTGTGAACCGCTCCTGGCTTGCGCCTGGTAAATACGCCATAATAATAGCAATCCATAATGGAGCTTGCGCACCTGCTTTTAAAGGGAATGTTGGATGACGCTCTGATTGGTTTATTTCACGTTACGCCCAAACCACACCTATGAATAATGAAGCTACTTCAGACCAACCCATTTTAGATTTGCGCCGGGCGCAAGAGCCATTTATCCCGCCGGGAAAATAGCAACAGCGCCGAGACCCGCCCACAAACTTACTTGCGCTTCGCGCTTTGACACTTGCGTTTCAGATCGTTAAAATAGGGCCCAAGATGTAGTTCATGCATTTTTTTGCAAAGATATTTCAAAAGTGATTTGTTTGACATTTACATCATGCTGACAACTATTATTTTCTTTAAGTAGAGGGTTAATGAATAAAAAGTTATATGAATCATGTTTTAGTAAAGTTTTCATAACTTCATCACTTTATGTAAGAGTAACTGAGCTGTATGTAAGTGAGGTGTCTTCTTCATGATCAAACTCTGACCGATGTGTTCATTAGTGTCTCACTCAGAAACACGTCACTGATGACCCAGAGTTCCTCAGGGACAGAAAACACTTCAGATATTAATACTGTAATCAGCTGGTTTCTCCAGGGACACTGTTTCTTCTTTCTTCGGTTCGTTTGCTGGATTGTGGATTAGAGAAATGAGATGAAACTAGAGTCTGATTATATTTGTGTGTGAGGATTCATGACGTGCATCTAGAAGAAGAAGGATAAAACTGTTCTCTAGCTCAGTATGTGAATGAAACACTTGTTTCACTCTTTACTGTGTTTCAGATTAGTGTAAACCGTTCTCTTTCCCATCATCTGCTGTCACGCTGGAGCAAGAATCTGTTCATAGTTTGAAACGCTTCCTAAAGAACAACACAGCTGGTCTAATAGTGCAGTAACTCCATAAACATAAAACCATTCTACTGTCATGTCATTCAATGTTTAGGACTTAAACATAAAGGAAAGAAAATACTCTGAAGAATGCTAGGAGCCAAGGCATTTCTGGAAAGCTTTGTCTGGTAACACTGTCACACTCGGACCAAACACAATCTCATTATAATAAAGAGTTCAGTTAGAAGCCCTTCTTCATGAATATAGAGCGCAGTGATCAGTGAAGATGCTGAGAGCGAGTGAACACTAGTGAACACATCCCAGAGATCAAACACTGAACCACAGCAGATCTGATCACACTGTGCCTTCGGTCTCAGAAAACACTGAGAAACACGGAAGACATCAATCAGAATTAAAGGAGTGTGTGTGTGTGTGTGTGTGTGTGTCTGTGTGTGTGTGTGTGTGTGTCTCTGTGTGTGTGTCTCTGTGTGTGTGTGTGTGTGTGTGTGTGTCTCTCTCTCTGTGTGTGTGTGTGTCTCTGTGTGTCTCTGTGTGTGTGTGTGTGTGTGTCTCTAGCTCTGCCTGCAAGTCAGTGAGTAAATGTTAATGAAATCATGTGTAATGCACTCGGGAAGGAAGCTTCCAGATCTCGTGCCGTCAGCTGAACGTCACACGTGATGAAGATCTTTGTGTTTGTTCAAGGACGGAGCTCAACGTTGTGAGAAGATGTAGATCAGTCTTCAGTCCAAACTAGAGATGTTCATTTTCATGATGTTCATCGACACAAAATCAAATGTTTCCGTATTCAAGATGAATTTGAATGCCACATTTTTCTTTATTATAGCCTACTTCACTTGCGATCCAGTATCCACGTAAAACATAATGTCTTGTGTAAACATCATATCAGTACGGTGATAACACTTAACAGATTGTATTACTTTTTTAAACTGAGCTTTGTTTTTTCCCCATATGTTTGACTGACTGTATTTTATTATAATAATGAACGGGCTGCTTTGGTTAAAGTAGTAAAGCTTAACTTTGTGCGCATGCAGTGCCATCGCAATCACTCGAACCCCAAACAAATCTTGTGCCTAAAATAAGGCTAAAGAAAAATAGGATGCCACTTTCTGCCGTCTGTTTCCTTTCACGCAGCACAAAAATGAACTGAAACTCTGTCTTTCCTTCATTTTCGTAATCTATTATTCAAGTAAAATATATATATAGCGTGTCTTTATGATGTTTTCTCCAGGAGCGTGATGTAAGATGAAGATCATGTGAATCCTCATGTTCTGATGTTGCGCATGTAATTAATCCCCAACAAATGTTAGTATTTTAACAGGTCACAGACACTTATACTTTCTAATTCAATTCAATTCTAATTTAAAATATTCTTGTTGGTTAATGGTTAATAATCGGTTAACGAGCATTGGTTGTTGATTAGGAAAAATAAACGAAATGAACATCCGTATTCCAAACACATTAGATCTGCTTCTGATTGTTACGCCCTTATTCAGGAGCACAATGAAGGAGGAGAAAACGTTTTCGGCGGTTACAATACTCTGTTTATTTTCACATTCTCCATAACAAAGACTATTTCTCAAACTCTCACAATACTTGCTGTAAATGGATGGTGTTGGCGCAGTGGATAAGACACATGCCTTTGTTGTGAGAGACCTGTGTTCGAATCCACTTAAGGTGTGCGACCTCTGACATATATAGCAATTGTAAGTCGCTTTGGATAAAAGCGTCAGCTAAATGAATAAATGTAAACAACATCACGGTCCTGGCCAGGGATCGATGTGACTGAAAGGAACGCTCTCGAGGACGCCCACACCTGTGCACCTGTAGGGGGAGCACAAACACACACCAGACACGGCAGAGAAGATAATACAGAGTACAGCCGCGACACTGATACAAAAACATGCAAATAGATAGATAAATTCAGACGCAAAGATTCAGTCAGGGGAGTCAAAGCTTTGTTCTGCTCTCAATGTCCCAAAGTCTTTGTGTTCAGTGCTGATCAATGATTAGATCGAGTCTGATGTCCATTAGCTCCGGTCATCTTCATACTGACCTCAGGGACACATGCATATTTAATAAACCATTACTTCTCTTTAGATTCACTCTAACATCACTGACACTGATCTTAAACATTCATCTCATTAATCTCATTAATCATAATGTGTGTGTGTGTGTGTGTGTGTGTTAGTCACTAGGTCTACAGTGTGTCGAGTGTTGTTAAAAGGTCAGAGGTGACGCTGGAAAGGTGACTGGAATTCTGCAGCTCCCGATTCCTGTGAAAGTTTTCCCGTCTCCTGCTGACTTCATTCCTCTCTCTGTGAACTTTAATCTCTGAGTCTCAAGCGCTTCTGCGAGTATGAATCTGGAATCACGGGAGTGAGCAACTGTGTCCGTGATCCGCCTTTCTCCTTTGAAATGGAAAATGAACATCAGTCTTTGACTGGATAATCCTCTTTCAATAAAACAGAGTTTTTAGCAAATCAGCCATCTATTCTCAAAGACTTCACAAGGACGAAATGAGCAGCTGACCGCATCGAGACGGAGTTCAGCAGATATTATGAGCTTTACCTCACAGCACCTGCTCACATTTACATAACACCTGTAAACACAGTGTGTGTGTGTGTGTGTGTGTGTGTGTGTGTGTGCAGCTCCTGTGACAGCGCACAGAAATGACGGTCTTTATGTCTGTTTACAGCCGGAGCGAGTGGATCCCTGTGAGCGACTCATTAGACTCCGTGTCAGGATAGTGTTTATTAACGAGGAGGCATGTGGACGAAGAGTTTTAGCTGCTTTTGTCTGGAGAACAGACTCTTATCGTGTGATTTATGACCACCGAGAGATTCCCAAAGTGCTGATTCACCTTTAGATGAATCCATTCTGATAAATCTTTGTTCATTTTTCAGCTGACCGCAGCCGCGACAGTAAGGACAGAAACAGATCAGTGATGCGGCACATCTGTGGTTTATTCTGCGGATAATGAAAAATGAATTGGTGAAAGTCTGTACGGTCTATCGTACGAGATTCTTATCATCCGTCCTGCAGCTTCTGCTCTCCTCCTCGAGGTTTAACCGCTGTGAACGTGACCAGCCGTCTGTGTGTGAGTGAGGGCCCTCAGGGACCCAGCGGATAGCCAGGTTTGGAGGTTAAAGGTCATTCATGTCTTATTTCTTTGCTGTCTGATGCGTCACTCGTGACATATCGTGAACTGCGTGGTACATCAGAATTGCTTCAATCAAACACAAGATGCTTTTCGTTCAGACGCCGGCTGTGATTTAGAAATTGGATGCTTGCTTTTGTTGCACGCTTTCAAATTGGCCAGTTTCTCAGGAACTCAGAAAAGCAGGAATCCTGAGACCCGAGCAAAACAATACGAACACACTCCTCTCGTCAAGCACAGGTGTGTGTGATTCACTCGGATGACGAGGAATAAACCCTGGCTCAGAAACAGCATGTTTGATTCTGTTTGTTTCAGATGCTTTTCAATGTGTGTGTTTTTCTCTTTCACATCGTAATACAGAGAGAACAATAGATCAGGACTTCCTTCGTGTGCTGCTGCTTCTGATTCTCTCTGGCTTCTTCTAAATGCAGCTTTCATGTGTTTGTGGACGTAATGAATCATTTGTGCTAGAATAGATTTCTAAAGTAACTCGTCTCTGAAAATAATGTCTGTGTGCTCGGCTCTGATCACATGAAAGTTATTCATCAGCTTTGATTTGATCAGATTCTGCCCAGTTCTCTGGTTCCTCGGGTTCCGTCTTCACTTCCACCTGCTCTCTGGAGTTCAGATGCTGAATCTAATTACAAAACCAGAAGACAAGATTCAGCTCCTGCAGCATGAGAGATGAGAGCCGCTCCACATTATCTGTTCAGTGGGAGAAATGAACAAAAGATTCAGTGTCTTTGTTCATCCTGTATGGAAAAAAGGCCCTTGAGGGAATCAGAGAAGTTCTGTCAAAGCTTTGAGTCCCAGACGTCTGAATTCAGCCGCAGAGAAACTGTTTCATCAACGGAGAATATGAGTGAGTTCTCATCACACCAGAACATGCTTCTCATCACCTTCGAGCTTCATCAACCCGAGGACAGAGAAGAAAGAGTCGTGTCCATTCAAACAGACACCAGACATCCATCTATCTATCTATCTATCTGTCTATCTATCTATCTATCCATCCATCCATCCATCCATCCATCCATCCATTCATCCATCACTCAACCTGTCTCTGGTTGTATCTCTGATTATTATGTTAGTTATTTCATTAGTTAAGGATTTGTATGAAACATTGTGACCAGAATCTAGCAGAAATGTGAATTATTTAAGTCTGTGCGAGTTCACAATCATTTCAACACGATTGTGTTTGCTGTGTGTGTGTGTGTGTGTGTGTTTGCTGTGTGTGTGTGTGTGTGTGTGTGTGTGTGTTTGCATCCTCCTCTGTGATTGATGTGCTTATAAGCGTATTTTATCTCTGTCAGAATTGTTCAGGCAGTTGTGGGAATACGCAGCAGTAATAAATTCATCATGACTACACAGTCTATCAGGCCACATTTAATTAATGCTGTTTTAAGGATTCAAAGCCACATGACGCATTATAATCAGCAGCTCCTCTCACTGAAGATGTACATCACTGGAGCTGTATGAAACACTGAAAGGCCAGGTGTATTTCACTTTCATTGTGACCCGTCGCTCATGCTATTACTGCGCTTCTGACTCTAACGCAGCTCTTCTGTCTCTAACGCAGCTCTTCTGACTCTAACGCAGCGCTTCTGACTGTAACGCAGCTCTTCTGACTCTAACGCAGCTCTTCTGACTGTAACGCAGCTCTTCTGACTCTAACGCAGCGCTTCTGACTCTATCGCAGCTCTTCTGACTCTAACGCAGCGCTTCTGACTCTAACGCAGCTCTTCTGACTCTAACGCAGCGCTTCTGACTCTAACGCAGCTCTTCTGACTGTAACGCAGCTCTTCTGACTCTAACGCAGCGCTTCTGACTCTATCGCAGCTCTTCTGACTCTAACGCAGCATTTCTGACTCTAACGCGGCTCTTCTGACTCTAACGCAGCTCTTCTGACTCTAACGCAGCTCTTCTGACTCTAACGCAGCTCTTCTGACTGTAACGCAGCTCTTCTGACTCTAACGCAGCTCTTCTGACTCTAACGCAGCTCTTCTGACTTCTGACTCTAACGCAGCTCTTCTGACTCTAACGCGGCTCTTCTGACTCTAACGCAGCTCTTCTGACTCTAACGCAGCGCTTCTGACTCTAACGCAGCTCTTCTGACTCTAACGCAGCTCTTCTGACTCTAACGCAGCGCTTCTGACTCTAACGCAGCGCTTCTGACTCTAACGCAGCGCTTCTGACTCTAACGCAGCTCTTCTGACTCTAACGCAGCGCTTCTGACTCTAACGCAGCGCTTCTGACTCTAACGCAGCTCTTCTGACTCTAACGCAGCGCTTCTGACTCTAACGCAGCGCTTCTGACTCTAACGCAGCTCTTCTGACTCTAACGCAGCTCTTCTGACTCTAACGCAGCTCTTCTGACTCTAACGCAGCGCTTCTGACTCTAACGCAGCGCTTCTGACTCTAACGCAGCGCTTCTGACTCTAACGCAGCTCTTCTGACTCTAACGCAGCGCTTCTGACTCTAACGCAGCGCTTCTGACTCTAACGCAGCTCTTCTGACTCTAACGCAGCGCTTCTGACTCTAACGCAGCGCTTCTGACTCTATCGCAGCTCTTCTGACTCTAACGCAGCGCTTCTGACTCTAACGCAGCGCTTCTGACTCTAACGCAGCTCTTCTGACTCTAACGCAGCTCTTCTGACTCGAACGCGGCGCTTCTGTCTCTAACGCGGCGCTTCTGACTCTAACGCAGCTCTTCTGACTCTAACGCAGCGCTTCTGACTCAAACGCAGCTCTTCTGACTCTAACGCAGCTCTTCTGACTCTAACGCAGCTCTTCTGACTCTAACGCAGCGCTTCTGACTCTAACGCAGCGCTTCTGACTCTAACGCAGCTCTTCTGACTCTAACGCGGCGCTTCTGACTCTAACGTAGCGCTTCTGACTCTAACGCGGCTCTTCTGACTCTATCGCGGCTCTTCTGACTCTAACGCGGCTCTTCTGACTCTAACGTAGCGCTTTTGACTCTAACGCGGCGCTTCTGACTCTAACGTAGCGCTTCTGACTCTAACGCGGCTCTTCTGACTCTATCGCGGCTCTTCTGACTCTAACGCGGCTCTTCTGACTCTAACGTAGCGCTTTTGACTCTAACGCGGCGCTTCTGACTAACGCAGCCCTTGTGACTCTATCGCGGCTCTTCTGACTCTAACGCGGCTCTTCTGACTCAAACGCATCTCTTCTGACTCTAACGTAGCGCTTCTGACTCAAACGCATCTCTTCTGACTCTAACGTAGCGCTTCTGACTCAAACGCATCTCTTCTGACTTACGCAGCGCTTCTGACTGTAACGCATCTCTTCTGACTGTAACGCATCGCTTCTGACTCTAACGCAGCTCTTCTGACTCTAACGCAGCGCTTCTGACTCTAACGCAGCTCTTCTGACTCTAACGCAGCTCTTCTGACTCTAACGCAGCTCTTCTGACTCTAACGCAGCTCTTCTGACTCTAACGCAGCGCTTCTGACTCTAACGCAGCTCTTCTGACTCTAACGCAGCGCTTCTGACTCTAACGCAGCTCTTCTGACTCTAACGCAGCTCTTCTGACTCTAACGCAGCTCTTCTGACTCTAACGCGGCTCTTCTGACTCTAACGCAGCTCTTCTGACTCTAACGCAGCGCTTCTGACTCTAACGCAGCTCTTCTGACTCTAACGCAGCGCTTCTGACTCTATCGCAGCTCTTCTGACTCTAACGCAGCGCTTCTGACTCTAACGCAGCTCTTCTGACTCTAACGCAGCGCTTCTGACTCTAACGCAGCTCTTCTGACTGTAACGCAGCTCTTCTGACTCTAACGCAGCGCTTCTGACTCTAACGCAGCTCTTCTGACTGTAACGCAGCTCTTCTGACTCTAACGCAGCATTTCTGACTCTAACGCGGCTCTTCTGACTCTAACGCAGCGCTTCTGACTCTAACGCAGCTCTTCTGACTGTAACGCAGCTCTTCTGACTCTAACGCAGCGCTTCTGACTCTAACGCAGCTCTTCTGACTGTAACGCAGCTCTTCTGACTCTAACGCAGCATTTCTGACTCTAACGCGGCTCTTCTGACTCTAACGCAGCTCTTCTGACTCTAACGCGGCTCTTCTGACTCTAACGCGGCTCTTCTGACTCTAACGCAGCTCTTCTGACTCTAACGCAGCTCTTCTGACTCTAACGCAGCTCTTCTGACTCTAACGCAGCTCTTCTGACTCTAACGCAGCGCTTCTGACTCTAACGCAGCTCTTCTGACTGTAACGCAGCTCTTCTGACTCTAACGCAGCGCTTCTGACTCTAACGCAGCTCTTCTGACTGTAACGCAGCTCTTCTGACTCTAACGCAGCATTTCTGACTCTAACGCGGCTCTTCTGACTCTAACGCAGCTCTTCTGACTCTAACGCAGCTCTTCTGACTCTAACGCAGCTCTTCTGACTGTAACGCAGCTCTTCTGACTCTAACGCAGCTCTTCTGACTCTAACGCAGCTCTTCTGACTTCTGACTCTAACGCAGCTCTTCTGACTCTAACGCGGCTCTTCTGACTCTAACGCAGCTCTTCTGACTCTAACGCAGCGCTTCTGACTCTAACGCAGCTCTTCTGACTCTAACGCAGCTCTTCTGACTCTAACGCAGCGCTTCTGACTCTAACGCAGCGCTTCTGACTCTAACGCAGCGCTTCTGACTCTAACGCAGCTCTTCTGACTCTAACGCAGCGCTTCTGACTCTAACGCAGCGCTTCTGACTCTAACGCAGCTCTTCTGACTCTAACGCAGCGCTTCTGACTCTAACGCAGCGCTTCTGACTCTAACGCAGCTCTTCTGACTCTAACGCAGCTCTTCTGACTCTAACGCAGCTCTTCTGACTCTAACGCAGCGCTTCTGACTCTAACGCAGCGCTTCTGACTCTAACGCAGCGCTTCTGACTCTAACGCAGCGCTTCTGACTCTAACGCAGCTCTTCTGACTCTAACGCAGCGCTTCTGACTCTAACGCAGCTCTTCTGACTCTAACGCAGCGCTTCTGACTCTAACGCAGCGCTTCTGACTCTATCGCAGCTCTTCTGACTCTAACGCAGCGCTTCTGACTCTAACGCAGCGCTTCTGACTCTAACGCAGCTCTTCTGACTCTAACGCAGCTCTTCTGACTCGAACGCGGCGCTTCTGTCTCTAACGCGGCGCTTCTGACTCTAACGCAGCTCTTCTGACTCTAACGCAGCGCTTCTGACTCAAACGCAGCTCTTCTGACTCTAACGCAGCTCTTCTGACTCTAACGCAGCTCTTCTGACTCTAACGCAGCGCTTCTGACTCTAACGCAGCGCTTCTGACTCTAACGCAGCTCTTCTGACTCTAACGCGGCGCTTCTGACTCTAACGTAGCGCTTCTGACTCTAACGCGGCTCTTCTGACTCTATCGCGGCTCTTCTGACTCTAACGCGGCTCTTCTGACTCTAACGTAGCGCTTTTGACTCTAACGCGGCGCTTCTGACTCTAACGTAGCGCTTCTGACTCTAACGCGGCTCTTCTGACTCTATCGCGGCTCTTCTGACTCTAACGCGGCTCTTCTGACTCTAACGTAGCGCTTTTGACTCTAACGCGGCGCTTCTGACTAACGCAGCCCTTGTGACTCTATCGCGGCTCTTCTGACTCTAACGCGGCTCTTCTGACTCAAACGCATCTCTTCTGACTCTAACGTAGCGCTTCTGACTCAAACGCAGCTCTTCTGACTCTAACGCAGCATTTCTGACTCTAACGCGGCTCTTCTGACTCTAACGCAGCTCTTCTGACTCTAACGCGGCTCTTCTGACTCTAACGCGGCTCTTCTGACTCTAACGCAGCTCTTCTGACTCTAACGCAGCTCTTCTGACTCTAACGCAGCTCTTCTGACTCTAACGCAGCTCTTCTGACTCTAACGCAGCGCTTCTGACTCTAACGCAGCTCTTCTGACTGTAACGCAGCTCTTCTGACTCTAACGCAGCGCTTCTGACTCTAACGCAGCTCTTCTGACTGTAACGCAGCTCTTCTGACTCTAACGCAGCATTTCTGACTCTAACGCGGCTCTTCTGACTCTAACGCAGCTCTTCTGACTCTAACGCAGCTCTTCTGACTCTAACGCAGCTCTTCTGACTGTAACGCAGCTCTTCTGACTCTAACGCAGCTCTTCTGACTCTAACGCAGCTCTTCTGACTTCTGACTCTAACGCAGCTCTTCTGACTCTAACGCGGCTCTTCTGACTCTAACGCAGCTCTTCTGACTCTAACGCAGCGCTTCTGACTCTAACGCAGCTCTTCTGACTCTAACGCAGCTCTTCTGACTCTAACGCAGCGCTTCTGACTCTAACGCAGCGCTTCTGACTCTAACGCAGCGCTTCTGACTCTAACGCAGCTCTTCTGACTCTAACGCAGCGCTTCTGACTCTAACGCAGCGCTTCTGACTCTAACGCAGCTCTTCTGACTCTAACGCAGCGCTTCTGACTCTAACGCAGCGCTTCTGACTCTAACGCAGCTCTTCTGACTCTAACGCAGCTCTTCTGACTCTAACGCAGCTCTTCTGACTCTAACGCAGCGCTTCTGACTCTAACGCAGCGCTTCTGACTCTAACGCAGCGCTTCTGACTCTAACGCAGCTCTTCTGACTCTAACGCAGCGCTTCTGACTCTAACGCAGCTCTTCTGACTCTAACGCAGCGCTTCTGACTCTAACGCAGCGCTTCTGACTCTATCGCAGCTCTTCTGACTCTAACGCAGCGCTTCTGACTCTAACGCAGCGCTTCTGACTCTAACGCAGCTCTTCTGACTCTAACGCAGCTCTTCTGACTCGAACGCGGCGCTTCTGTCTCTAACGCGGCGCTTCTGACTCTAACGCAGCTCTTCTGACTCTAACGCAGCGCTTCTGACTCAAACGCAGCTCTTCTGACTCTAACGCAGCTCTTCTGACTCTAACGCAGCTCTTCTGACTCTAACGCAGCGCTTCTGACTCTAACGCAGCGCTTCTGACTCTAACGCAGCTCTTCTGACTCTAACGCGGCGCTTCTGACTCTAACGTAGCGCTTCTGACTCTAACGCGGCTCTTCTGACTCTATCGCGGCTCTTCTGACTCTAACGCGGCTCTTCTGACTCTAACGTAGCGCTTTTGACTCTAACGCGGCGCTTCTGACTCTAACGTAGCGCTTCTGACTCTAACGCGGCTCTTCTGACTCTATCGCGGCTCTTCTGACTCTAACGCGGCTCTTCTGACTCTAACGTAGCGCTTTTGACTCTAACGCGGCGCTTCTGACTAACGCAGCCCTTGTGACTCTATCGCGGCTCTTCTGACTCTAACGCGGCTCTTCTGACTCAAACGCATCTCTTCTGACTCTAACGTAGCGCTTCTGACTCAAACGCATCTCTTCTGACTCTAACGTAGCGCTTCTGACTCAAACGCATCTCTTCTGACTTACGCAGCGCTTCTGACTGTAACGCATCTCTTCTGACTGTAACGCATCGCTTCTGACTCTAACGCAGCTCTTCTGACTCTAACGCAGCGCTTCTGACTCTAACGCAGCTCTTCTGACTCTAACGCAGCGCTTCTGACTCTAACGCAGCGCTTCTGACTCTAACGCAGCGCTTCTGACTCTAATGCAGCTCTTCTGACTCTAACGCAGCTCTTCTGACTGTAACGCGGCTCTTCTGACTCTAACGCAGCGCTTCTGACTCTAACACAGCTCTTCTGACTCTAACGCAGCTCTTCTGACTCTAACGCAGCGCTTCTGACTCTAACGCAGCTCTTCTGACTCTAACGCAGCGCTTCTGACTCTAACGCGGCTCTTCTGACTCTAACGCAGCGCTTCTGACTCTAACGCAGCTCTTCTGACTCTAACGCAGCTCTTCTGACTCTAACGCGGCTCTTCTGACTCTAACGCAGCTCTTCTGACTCTAACGCAGCGCTTCTGACTCTAACGCAGCTCTTCTGACTCTAACGCAGCTCTTCTGACTCTAACGCAGCTCTTCTGACTCTAACGCAGCGCTTCTGACTCTAACGCATCGCTTCTGACTCTAACGCAGCTCTTCTGACTCTAACGCAGCGCTTCTGACTCTAACGCAGCTCTTCTGACTGTAACGCGGCTCTTCTGACTCTAACGTAGCGCTTCTGACTCTAACGTAGCGCTTCTGACTCTAACGCGGCTCTTCTGACTCTATCGCGGCTCTTCTGACTCTAACGCGGCGCTTCTGACTCTAATGCAGCTCTTCTGACTGTAACGCGGCTCTTCTGACTCTAACGCGGCTCTTCTGACTCTAACGTAGCGCTTCTGACTCTAACGCAGCTCTTCTGACTCTAACGCAGCGCTTCTGACTCACGTAGCGCTTCTGACTCTAACGCGGCTCTTCTGACTCTATCGCGGCTCTTCTGACTCTAACGCGGCTCTTCTGACTCTAACGTAGCGCTTTTGACTCTAACGCGGCGCTTCTGACTCTAACGTAGCGCTTCTGACTCTAACGCGGCTCTTCTGACTCTATCGCGGCTCTTCTGACTCTAACGCGGCGCTTCTGACTAACGCAGCCCTTGTGACTCTATCGCGGCTCTTCTGACTCTAACGCGGCTCTTCTGACTCTAACGTAGCGCTTTTGACTCTAACGCGGCTCTTCTGACTCTATCGCGGCTCTTCTGACTCTAACGCGGCGCTTCTGACTAACGCAGCCCTTGTGACTCTATCGCGGCTCTTCTGACTCTAACGCGGCGCTTCTGACTAACGCAGCCCTTGTGACTCTATCGCGGCTCTTCTGACTCTAACGCAGCTCTTCTGACTCAAACGTAGCGCTTCTGACTCAAACGCATCTCTTCTGACTCTAACGTAGCGCTTCTGACTCAAACGCATCTCTTCTGACTTACGCAGCGCTTCTGACTGTAACGCAGCTCTTCTGACTCAAACGCATCTCTTCTGACTGTAACGCATCGCTTCTGACTCTAACGCAGCGCTTCTGACTCAAACGCATCTCTTCTGACTCTAACACAGAGCCGCTGACAGACAGACCTTTAGAAGACATTTTGGTATCATCTGTGAGTTCGGCTGCTGACTTTAATAACATGCAACTTTAGAAAGATTAATTGAGTATCGCATGATTTCACACGACGAGGAGATTCAGAGACATTCACAGAGACACTGTTATATACACAAGTGTTTATCTGACAGCAGATCCGGTGCTCATATTAGTGACTAGACCTGGCTTTGACACATACTTCACGATCCAATCTGGACTTATATCCAATCTGTGACTATATCAGGCACAGGACATGCTGTAAAATATATGAGAGTCAGTTGGTTACATTATAATACTGGGGTTAAAATGAACTGATTTACATAGAAATGCTTAAATTACATTTAATTATTAAGTTAATTAAATTACACAATTTATATTTCTACTCCATTTTTTTATATAATAATTTAAATATTGGCTGACATGATAGATTTATTCAAATATAAATGAAACACTGTAGAACAGTAAAAAATTAAAATAAATGTTATATGGTGCATTTATTCTTTTGTCTAGCTGACTAACGTTTGTGGTCACTGAATATGTTTGTTTGACGTCTGAAACACTGATCGATTGATTACACGAGAGAGGAGACTCTACTCTTTCATTAAACACACCTTCGGATGTCGATTCATGTTTATTTCCTGCTGAAACTGTTATTACAGCGATCTTCACTCCACTTTACAGCGTCAAAGCAGCATTTATTGTTTGAATACTGTAGTAAAATAGAACAAATTATTAATTTGTTTCATATCAAAAGGTACAAAGCACAAAGCTTATGGCAATTAATGTTCCGTTCATTAAATAAAAACAGTCAAGACTGATCAGTTTTTGGGATTTAAGAATCAGAATGATCTGATAAAACTGAGACTCAGTATTTTTACCCAGCTGTAATAGCGTCTGTCACACGTGTGTTTGGTGTTCATCCACATCGTCACCGGTAGATTGACTTTTAATATTGTTTTAATTGTTATTGTTTGAAGTGTTTCAGCTGGAGTGTCATCGTTCATCAGCTGATGATTTCTGCAAACCGTCAATGCCAAGTGAGATATTTTATATAACAGAATTCGCCTACAAAAAAACGACCCGTTTGGACTACATCCCTCTAGTTCCTGCAGTAGTGATGTCACTAAAACAGTTTTTTGACTAACCTCCGCCGACATGAATACACAAAAAGGGGGCGTGGCCTTGTTGCGCTCTGACGGAGAAGAAGGAAGAGCTGTGTTTGTGTTTGTCGCCATGTCGTTGAAACGCTGTTATTTTCATCTCTGAGTCCAATCATCTTTGTTTGGGCTTCCCAGGACGCTGTACTTGGAGATTAATGGTTACAATTTATGTTTAACTCTGTTCCCGAAAATTATAATCCACATGTAAAACTATGTGCAGCACATTTTGCTGAGGACAACTTCCTCAATCTGAATCAGTTTAATGCCAGATTCGCACAAAGATTATTCCTGAAAGATGGAGCAGTTCCCTCTTTGTCTGGATGTTAGGGCTGTGCAAAAAAATCAAATGCGATTTCCATGTGCATCTCGTCAGTAAAAACGCTCCTGTGATTATAAGTACATCTCCAGCACATACTCCTGCCCACTTGCTTCTCAAAACTAGTTCAAAACTAGTCCAATCATGTTTCCAGGAGGGCAGCGCGCGTTCAGCTGCTGTCGAATCACAACACAGGAACCACTGGCCCAATCAGAACTCGTCACGTATTTCTGAAGGAGGGACTTTATAGAACAAGGAAGTCATCAGCACGTTTTTATGACAGTGAAAACAGCGGTATACAGATAGGTGAATTGTGTGAAAAATACTGTTTTTTATTTTCACGCGAAACATGAACATGTTATATTGCACACTGTAAACGCAATCAAAGCTTCTTATTCCCAGCAGGATCGATCGCTCAGTATTGATCCACGGTGTCCAGGAAACGGCCTGTAACGAGACCAGCTGACCTCTGACCTCTGGAGATCAGTGGTGTTGTTTTGAGGAGGACGCTGGCGTCTCTCTGAGCATCTTCACACTTCTGTGTCGACGTGTTGTTGAGCGTTTTGAGCTGGTTAATGAAGAACGACGCAGACGTGAGTGTTTGATGTGTTCAGGAGCGGCGTCTGGACCCACTGATGACCGATCGATCGCTTGTGTGTGTGTGTGTGTGTGTGTGTGTATGTGAAGGAGCCCGCGGGGAGTGTCAGGTTCCTTTGTGAAATTTCAATTAGAAATAACTTTATTGGTTATTGCTCCCTGGAGACAACAATCTTATCTGTGTCATCAATAACAGCAGGTCTGTCTGTCGAACCACCGAGGACTGCGCTGTAAACACACACACACACACACAATAAATACACAATAAGCAAACACACACACACAATAAACACATTCACTAACACACAAACACAATAAACACATTCACTATCACACACTGATTCGTGTTCATTTCTCTGCCCGTGTCTGAGTCTCTGCTGGTGATGATTCCTGATCTCTCAGTGTGTGTTTCAGATGGTCAGTATTTGTTCAGGTCACTCAGTGTTTGATCTGTATCTGTCAGAATCAGAAAGAGCTTTTATTATCCAGTGTGTTCAGTGACGAGAGTTACAGAAGCATCCAGTGCACAGAAATACAAGAAAATAATAATATTCTAAAATAAAACATGTATAAAATGAAGTATATACAATATATAAAAAAATACCCAAGGCACAGAAGAAAATAACCATAGGTCGTATAGAGATGATATCTACAGATATCTAAAGAAAAAGAAGTTTGGAGTCAGTACGATTCTTTACTGGTTTTAAGTCTCTTCTGCTCACCATGGCTGCATTTATTTGATCAGTGTCACATGATCTTCAGAAATCAGAATAATATGATGATTTACTGCTCAAGAAACATCTGTTGAAAACAGTTGTATTTCTGTGGATTCAGGATTCACAGATGATTTCAGATCAGTTCTACAGATCAGTTCTGTGCTAATGTCTCATCACTGAACACATTGAGCAGATTCTCTGTTAATGATCCGTTCACATGAGGGTCACATCAGTCTCCTCGGGTCGTTCGGCTGGCGTGTGGAGCACAGACATCACTGTGTCTGCTTCATGTGTTAGTTGGCGTGCTTTAGCAGTATTTGCTGTACTCTTTAAAGGGTCAGGCATGATGAGAGAAGCTATGTGTGAGTTTAGTATCAGAATAATGAAACTCTCTCATCTCATGGTTTGTCCTTGAATAGATCCGCTGGAGACCATCACGACTATTGATTCCTTCATTGATGGGACTCTGTGTGTGTGTGTGTGTGTGTACATATCCAGACAAATTTGTACCTAGAAATAAGCTAAACCTGAACAAATCTACCAAAATCTCCATTTGGGGATGTCCTTATTTGTAAAAACAGTATAAAAATAATGTAAATAAACTGTTTATATGAGTTAGATGAGTTAGTGTGTGGGTAAGGGTTACAGTATTACTTTATAACTGGCTGTATGAAAAAATAGGAAATGTCCCAGTTTAGATACCTGAGTAATGTTGAAGAGATTGAGGTAAGATTAAAGTTGCAAATCATTTAATATTAGTAAACTTTTTTATGATAGAAATGTTAATTGGCAGACAGATATATTCAGTGATGCAAACTGCTCCACTTTTTCCCTCAAATATGACTTTTATTTTTAGAGTGAGAGGAAGAGTAAAGGTGCATGTGTAAATGATGTTACCTGTACATCTCTACAAACAGTGAAGCTGTGAGTTTGATTTCAAAATCAGTGATTTTACCCTCATGTTGCTAAAAAATAGTGTAGCCATTCATGATCTCTGTTTTATTAATAAAGGTCATTGTTGACAGCAAGTCACTGAATGTTTCTGTGTATAAGGTAAATTTATATAAATATTATGGCATTATACTACAGCATGTTATTATATAAAACCAATTTGTTGAGCTGATGATGTACCCACAATGAGGGTAAAACCTCAAACACACACACACACACACACATGTAAAGTCGGTCCCCCACAGTGTTCAAGACATGGTTACAGCCTTGTGTGTGTGTTTGAGGTTTTACCCTCATTGTGTAACTAAATGTTCCCATTAGGACATACAAGCCAAATTCTTTTTCAGCACACAGTCTTAATGTGGAAACTGATTTAGAAGCATATAAATAATGAAAATGTACAAATGCTAAAAGGTTTGTGTGAGAGTTTAGAGGAAACATCATCAGCTCAACAATTTAGCTTTATATATAACATGCTGTAGTATAATGCCATACGTGCAGTGTAGAAATGCTGAAAGGGCTGTAAGTAGAGAATAAAAAATTATTAGTTCAATGTAAAAGCAATAGAAGTCAACAAAAATCTCCATAATAGATACATTTGTGTGTGTGTGTGTGTGTGTGTGTGTGCTGATATCACTGATAAAAATTGACCTGCTGACTGTTTCTGCTCAAGAGACAAAAAATTATATGATCCTTATTGAATATAGTCACATCCATGAACTCGATATGAGCGTGAGATGTTTGTGCTCAGGTGAATTTCAGGATGTTAAGTGTTTCTGCAGCAGTATTGTGACAGACAGCAGGTTTGTGTGCAGTGAGACCATAAACTGTATAATAATGTGGACATTGTGTCTGTGACATCACCTGTAGTATTCAGATCGTTTTGAAGCCCAAAATGGACAGAGCCAAACTTCACCATCCTGGCAGCGCGTCACTCCTAAAACAACCGAAAATAAGCAAAGAGGCGGCGTGTGGGTGGAGCTGGTTGAGCAGTGAGACAGCAGTGAGACGGGTTGAGTAGTGAGACAGCAGTGAGACGGGTTGAGTAGTGAGACAGCAGTGAGACGGGTTGAGTAGTGAGACAGCAGTGAGACGGGTTGAGCAGTGAGAGAGCAGTGAGACAGCAGTGAGACGGGTTGAGTAGTGAGACAGCAGTGAGACAGGTTGAGTAGTAAGACAGCAGTGAGACGGGTTGAGTAGTGAGACAGCAGTGAGAGCAGTGAGACAGCAGTGAGACGGGTTGAGTAGTGAGACAGCAGTGAGACGGGTTGAGTAGTGAAACAGCAGTGAGACAGGTTGAGTAGTAAGACAGCAGTGAGACGGGTTGAGTAGTGAGACAGCAGTGAGAGCAGTGAGACAGCAGTGAGACGGGTTGAGTAGTGAGACAGCAGTGAGACGGGTTGAGTAGTGAAACAGCAGTGAGACAGGTTGAGTAGTAAGACAGCAGTGAGACGGGTTGAGCAGTGAGACAGCAGTGAGAGCAGTGAGACAGCAGTGAGACGGGTTGAGTAGTGAGACAGCAGTGATACGGGTTGAGTAGTGAAACAGCAGTGAGACAGGTTGAGTAGTAAGACAGCAGTGAGACGGGTTGAGTAGTGAGACAGCAGTGAGACAGCAGTGAGACGGGTTGAGTAGTGAGACAGCAGTGAGAGCAGTGAGACAGCATTGAGACAGGCTGAGTAGTGAGACAGCAGTGAGACGGGCTGAGTAGTAAGACAGCAGTGAGACAGCAGTGAGAGCAGTGAGACAGCAGTGAGACAGCATTGAGACAGGCTGAGTAGTGAGACAGCAGTGAGACGGGCTGAGTAGTAAGACAGCAGTGAGACAGGTTGAGTAGTAAGACAGCAGTGAGACGGGTTGAGTAGTGAGACAGCAGTGAGAGCAGTGAGACAGCAGTGAGACGGGTTGAGCAGTGAGACAGCAGTGAGACGGGTTGAGTAGTGAGATAGCAGTGAGACGGGTTGAGCAGTGAGACAGCAGTGAGAGCAGTGAGACAGCAGTGAGACACGCTGAGTAGTGAGACAGCATTGAGACAGGCTGAGTAGTGAGACAGCAGTGAGACGGGCTGAGTAGTAAGACAGCAGTGAGACAGGTTGAGTAGTAAGACAGCAGTGAGACGGGTTGAGTAGTGAGACAGCAGTGAGAGCAGTGAGACGGGTTGAGTAGTGAGACAGCAGTGAGACAGCAGTGAGAGCAGTGAGACAGCAGTGAGACGGGTTGAGTAGTGAGACAGCAGTGTGACAGCAGTGAGAGCAGTGAGACAGCAGTGAGACAGCAGTGAGACGGGTTGAGTAGTGAGACAGCAGTGAGAGCAGTGAGACAGCAGTGAGAGCAGTGAGACAGCAGTGAGAGCAGTGAGACAGCAGTGAGACGGGTTGAGTAGTGAGACAGCAGTGAGACGGGTTGAGCAGTGAGACAGCAGTGAGAGCAGTGAGACAGGCTGAGTAGTGAGACAACATTGAGACAGGTTGAGTAGTGAGACAGCAGTGAGACGGGCTGAGTAGTAAGACAGCAGTGAGACGGGTTGAGTAGTGAGACAGCATTGAAACGGGTTGAGTAGTGAGACAGCAGTGAGAGCAGTGAGACAGCAGTGAGACAGGTTGAGTAGTGAGACAGCAGTGAGACGGGCTGAGTAGTAAGACAGCAGTGAGACGGGTTGAGTAGTGAGACAGCAGTGAGACGGGTTGAGTAGTGAGACAACATTGAAACGGTTTGAGTAGTGAGACAGCAGTGAGAGCAGTGAGACAGCAGTGAGACAGGTTGAGTAGTGAGACAGCAGTGAGACGGGCTGAGTAGTAAGACAGCAGTGAGAGCAGTGAGACTGCAGTGAGACAGGCTGAGTAGTGAGACAGCAGTGAGACGGGTTGAGTAGTGAGACAGCAGTGAGACAGCATTGAGACGGGTTGAGTAGTGAGACAGCAGTGAGACAGCAGTGAGACAGCAGTGAGATGGGTTGAGCAGTGAGACAACATTGAGACGGGATGAGCGGTGAGACAGCAGTGAGAGCAGTGAGATGGGTTGAGCAGTGAGACAGCAATGAGACGGGTTGAGTAGTGAGACAGCAGTGAGACGGGTTGAGTAGTGAGACAGCATTGAAACGGGTTGAGTAGAGAGACAGCAGTGAGAGCAGTGAGACAGCAGTGAGACAGGTTGAGTAGTGAGACAGCAGTGAGACGGGCTGAGTAGTAAGACAGCAGTGAGAGCAGTGAGACAGCAGTGAGACAGGCTGAGTAGTGAGACAGCAGTGAGACGGGTTGAGTAGTGAGACAGCAGTGAGAGCAGTGAGACAGCAGTGAGACAGGCTGAGTAGTGAGACAGCAATGAGACGGGTTGAGTAGTGAGACAGCAGTGAGACAGGTTGAGCAGTGAGACAGCATTGAGACGGGTTGAGTAGTGAGACAGCAGTGAGACAGCAGTGAGACAGCAGTGAGATGGGTTGAGCAGTGAGACAGCAATGAGACGGGTTGAGCAGTGAGACAGCAATGAGACGGGTTGAGTAGTGAGACAGCAATGAGACAGCAGTGAGACGGGTTGAGCAGTGAGACAGCAGTGAGACGGGTTGAGTAGTGAGACAGCAGTGAGACAGCAATGAGACGGGTTGAGTAGTGAGACAGCAATGAGACAGCAGTGAGACGGGTTGAGCAGTGAGACAGCAATGAGACAGCAGTGAGACGGGTTGAGCAGTGAGACAGCAGTGAGACAGCATTGAGACGGGTTGAGTAGTGAGACAGCAGTGAGACAGCAGTGAGATGGGTTGAGCAGTGAGACAGCAATGAGACGGGTTGAGCAGTGAGACAGCAATGAGACGGGTTGAGTAGTGAGACAGCAATGAGACAGCAGTGAGACGGGTTGAGTAGTGAGACAGCAGTGAGACGGGTTGAGTAGTGAGACAGCAGTGAGACGGGTTGAGCAGTGAGACAGCAGTGAGAGCAGTGAGACAGCAGTGAGACGGGTTGAGCAGTGAGACAGCAGTGAGAGCAGTGAGACAGCAGTGAGACGGGTTGAGTAGTGAGACAGCAGTGAGACAGCAGTGAGACAGGTTGAGTAGTTAGACAGCAGTGAGACGGGTTGAGTAGTGAGACAGCAGTGAGACAGCAGTGAGACGGGTTGAGTAGTGAGACAGCAGTGAGACAGCATTGAGACAGGCTGAGTAGTGAGACAGCAGTGAGACGGGCTGAGTAGTAAGACAGCAGTGAGACAGGTTGAGTAGTGAGACAGCAGTGAGAGCAGTGAGACAGCAGTGAGACGGGTTGAGCAGTGAGACAGCAGTGAGAGCAGTGAGACAGCAGTGAGACAGGCTGAGTAGTGAGACAGCAGTGAGACGGGCTGAGTAGTAAGACAGCAGTGAGATGGGTTGAGCAGTGAGACAGCAGTGAGACAGCAATGAAACGGGTTGAGTAGTGAGACAGCAGTGAGACAGCAGTGAGACGGGTTGATCAGTGAGACAGACAGCAGTGAGACGGGTTGATCAGTGAGACAGCAGTGAGAGCAGTGAGACAGCAGTGAGACAGCAGTGAGACGGGTTGAGCAGTGAGACAGCAGTGAGAGCAGTGAGACAGCAGTGAGAGCAGTGAGACAGCAGTGAGACAGGCTGAGTAGTGAGACAGCAGTGAGACGGGCTGAGTAGTAAGACAGCAGTGAGATGGGTTGAGCAGTGAGACAGCAGTGAGACAGCAATGAGACGGGTTGAGTAGTGAGACAGCAGTGAGACAGCAGTGAGACGGGTTGAGTAGTGAGACAGCAGTGAGACAGCAGTGAGATGGGTTGATCAGTGAGAGGAGCTGGAAAATTCATGCTGTTCTCTTTTATGTAGAAGCAGCAGCAGCTCTATTTATTGTCTGAGGCTTATGTTTTATTGAAGAGAGTGTACTAGGGCTGCACGTTTTCAAGTTTTTCATTAACCGTTAACCGAGGCCCTTAGCGGTTAATACTCGGTTAACCATAGTGTGCGCCAGGGTTTCCGTTGTCCGGTAATTTCCGGACATTGGCCGAAAAAAAAAGAAAAGAAATGTCCGACAAAATTTAATCTCTCTGGTCAAATTGTCCTATTAAAACTGCCTAATAATCTCGCCCACTAACACAATCTGAAATGTATAAAGCAAATATACACCGACCTTTGGCTATCTTATAAAGGAACAGGCTCTAGTAATGGTTATGTAACTTTCCGTGTTTAGGCGATGGTAACAAGCAGGCTCCGTGGCCGCCTCGCTAAGGCTATAGCACTATTCGGACGGGACTAGTTTTCTAAACTACGTTTGAGTTTCGATTCTTACCACCTGACGTCTGTGATTTTCATGTACCAATTCGGACGGGACTAGTATCTCCGTGTTTATTACAGAGGTGGGAGGGTCTGATTTGTGCATCTGGGCGTCACAGAGATCACGCGCTGTGTATGCGTGCATTGCATTCATTCAAAATGATTGCCATTAGTATTATTACTCAATAAATACTAAATGGCTAGTATAGCAAACCTTGTTAATGTGTGGTTCTTTTTAGTTTAACTTGTTTTCCTTTTTTTTTTTTTTTTTATGTAACTGAGTACATAAATGAACGTGAGTAATCTTACCTGATGCTGATATTACAATAGCCGGTATTAACTGTTTACGCGATCTTGCTTTTGATTTTATTATTTGTATTTTTTATTATTATTATTTATTTGCCGCTAAGCAAATCTATCAAACATCCGCGCGGTAAGAGCATCTACGGTTATTCACGTTGGCCAAAACACACAAGGAATAAAATATCACCGGCAATCACAGACATTCGCATTCGGACGGGATTAGTTTTCTCAGAGGATCACTGAGTTTGCTGAAAAACGGTAGGTAATTTGCTCTGGAATTATCACAGAGGTTGTGTGAGAAAAACACAGACGTGGCAGATTCGGACGGGATTAAAATCACTAAGTACGTCTGTGAAACGCAGATTTCTCTAACGACCCCCTGTAAAACTAGTCCCGTCCGAATAGGGCTTATGACTATGTTTGACAGGTACAATATTTGAAAATCGATAAAAAAATGTTTTTAATTACATTTATATCTGAATTCATGTCAACCTATAGACTTTCAAATATTTAAAATGTCATGAATTAATATGTATTTGTGTATAAAATGACATATAAACATATTTTCCTATTATACTTTGCCTGGAAACGCTTCCAACAAGGCGTCGGTTCTATTTCTAGCATGCACGCGTCGAGCCGCGCCTGAGCCGCGCGTCTCACGCAGGCAGTCGGCAAGCTCTAACCTGTTAACATGGGAGCCGAATTAAAAACAGACACGCCACGCAGCTGAGATGCTTTCGCCCATCGCCACGCATCCAGTGTGTCCTGACCGGCCTAATGATGCCAGGGTGTTGGCTGTTGAGATTACAACAACGAGGTTGTACTTGAAGTATATCTAAGCACTGTATTGCGATACTTGCATTTTGCCCCGTCACTGTCAATTTTAAAGTGCTCCAACGCTGTACTTTTTTTTGCCCGCTTCATATTAGAAAAATGACTACTTCTTGTGGACATTACAAATGTCTGGGAGCGCTCTGGCGGTCTCTGGTGGTGCAAAAATGTTTTACAACTAAATTCAATGCACGCCATTGACGTCACTTAACCGAGCAAAATGTTTCACTCGGTTACGCAATTTTTAACGGTTAATCGGTTAATCGGTTAACCATGGACACCCCTAGTGTTAGTGCATCTGTTCTTCATCCTCACAACAGTCTTCCTCCTGTTTCTCTCTGCTCTTGCTCTCTTCTCTCTTGCGTTTCTCTTCTATTATTTGCAGTGATTTTTGGGTTGTCTCTTGAATCCCGTCATCCATCTCCTCTAATCTGTCTGTCTCTGTCTCAAGGCTGCTCTAATCATCTGTCTCACAGCATCTGATATCAGACGAGTGGTTAGTTTAGCTGTTTATCTCTCATCCCTCCAGAGACGAGAGGCTGTTTCTCTGATTCTCTCTGAGCTGTTTGTGTCGTCCAGATTAATATCAGACTGAAGCGTTCGATCCTGCGCCAGCAGAGACGCTTGCTCATGTTCTGCATCAGACGCCGCTCACGCAGGAATTGATGCGAGGATCTGTTTGTTCACACTGGAGACGTGTGTATGGTTTACACTGAGCAATGCAGCGCCGTCGAGTCATTCTCGTTCACTGGGGCTGAACGGATGGACTATAACTGTGGAAATACGACCGATGTCATTGAGTAATGCAGGACACTGGCACAAGAATGTCATGGATACTCATTATTTTTAGTTCTGTGTAAAATATTTTTCAGTACAATGGAGGAA
>NC_068410.1:1708283-1710783 GCF_023724105.1 Carassius gibelio | reverse complement strand
TTCAGATTCTTCGGCACACTACAGTAAAAAATAACAAAAGTCAGAGGATATCAATAGAAATTTTGTGGAAATAAGTAAAGAACGCGTATTGCATGTTTGCAGTCTACGGATCATTTCTAAAGATGTAATCAGAAACACATTTCAGACTGATTCAGATTGATTCCTTCAGCAGTCTGACAGATTCAGAAGTGCTTTGACTAGAAGAAGGTTTGAGCGTCATTCATCCCTCAGCTCCAGTTTATTAAAGACAAAGCTGTGAATGAAAACGGTCCTGGATCTGTTCCAGCAGATGTACAGATGTATTGTGTATGTTGTGACTGATGTTATATAGTGTGATATGAGTGGACTAGCACACATCAGCTGTGATAATACGACCCATGGTGCTGTGTTTATATGAAGATGTTTCTATATTCAGTAGTAGTTGTGAACTACGTTCCAGGGTTGAGGGAAATGTGTGTAAACGGATCATTTCTGTGTCTTTCCTGCAGCGCTGCTGGCGTGTGTGTGTGTGTGTGTGTGTGTGGAGGTGGATGATCATGTGATGTGACGTGTGCCGTATGTTTCAGATTCAGTGTGAAGCTCTGAAAGATTTGTTCAGCATATCACAGCTGCAGCGTCTATTTCTCTTTCCACATCGCTTCTCACGTACCTGTGTGTGTGTGTGTGTGTGCGTCTGTGTGTGTGTGTGTGTGTGTGTGTGTGTGTGCGTCTGTGTGTGTGTGTGTGTGTGTGTGTGTGTGTGTGTGTGTGTGTGTGCGTCTGTGTGTGTGTGTGTGTGTGTGTGTGTGTGTGTGTGTGTGTGTGTGTGTGTGTGTGTGTGTGTGTGAGTGTGTGTGTGTGTGTGTAGAGATGGAGGAAAGCGTCTCTCTGTCATGTCGTTCAGAAGATGAGCAGGATGGTGTGAAGCCAGAGCTTCTTCTGCTGTTTCTCTGTTAATTAAGAGCATCACATGAGGAGTCAGAGAAAGACTGTGATGTTTGAATGAATGTGTGAGTTAGTGTGAGTTATTGTGAGGTGTGAGTGGCACGTTAGGTTTGATTAAAGAGGCAGACGGGTGAGCGTTCACTTCATCCGGTTCAGTGTTTCCTCTATAATTAGCGTCAGGCATCTTCTCTGAGGCGTCCAGAGCCGCTGCTGGAGCTTTTAACACACGTCTGAAGCGTGTTGAGTAAACTACTGAAGATGGAGGACAGATGGAACTCATTAATTCAGAATTTGCAAATGAAGCTGCATAAAAGTTGCTGCCAATTATTTCGACTCTGAGACTTTCTCTCTGTCACGCTCTTCTGAGGAGGAGGCAGTAAAACACACGCACGCACGCACACACACACACTCACACGCACACACACACGCACGCACGCACACACACACACACACGCACACACACACACACACACACACACACATCAGATTCACCTTCATCTCTGTGCTGCAGTCAGGAACACTCCTCTAACTCAGAATGAGCTGAAACACACGTCAGTCACATGATCAATAACAGGAGAATAACTGTGTTTACAGACGATAATCATCATGATCTCTGTAGATCGTTTCCTCCTGCAGTGATGGCATGTTCTTCTCCTCATTTCACCTGTTTAAATACAAGTTTAATTTACTATAAAAAGATATAAAGACAGATATAAAGTAAATAATTTACTCACATTCGTGTTCACAACTAACAGCACATTCCCACAACTAAATAAAATATATAAATCCTTCAAATAATATTTATAGAACATTCTTATAACATTCATGCATTCTCATCTCATGTTGAGAGAAAACATTTTTTTATTTGAGCTAGTTAAATTACTTTTCTGGCTACCGAAACCTCAGGAGTACCTGCCTGAAGAGCTTGCAGGGATTTAGAAATTTAGTCCTGCTTTCTTCTTTCTTTCGGATACAATAACTGCACAGACCAGTCAAGGACCAGTTGATCGTCCATGCTTGAAGAAATGACCTATAATCGCTGTCATTTCTCCCGAGAATGTTTGCTGGTGGTTGGGAAAGCCTCTTCACTGAATGTTGTGTGGTGTGTGTTCGTTGTGTTGTGTAGTAAACACACGACAGTATGACGACAGATGAGAACAGATCTTGTGTAGTGTGAGCAGCACCGTGATTCAGCTAGTCTTTCAGTCCTGTAGTGTGAGCACAGCTTTAGATTTATCAGATAATCTCTGATCGTTTTCGGTGTGTATCTTAAACACACCTAAAGCCTGGCTCACACTAAAGGACTCGATCTGGGTTCGTCGTGGATTATCTGGTAATGTGCGGCGTTCACCGATCGAATCTTGCACCTCCCGATCTGCTCGCACACAAATCGATGCAGTCCTGATTATTATCTAACATGTCTGATATTTATAATTAATGACTATATGATTACGTCAGTACTTTCACAGTCAATGCGTAAAACCGCTAAACAGCTGATGTGCGGCTTCCCTCTGGCATGATAATATTAATGATATCTTGTGTGTGATGTGTGTGATGTGACACGATGTTCAAATCT
>NC_068410.1:1700783-1703283 GCF_023724105.1 Carassius gibelio | reverse complement strand
ACAATATGTGTGTTTCAATTAAATATTTGCAAAAAACTTTTGCAATATTTGATATGTCGATAGAAAAGTATTGCAAAATATATTGTGATATATTGTAATATATTATTTTCCCTTTTTATTTTCTAATATTTTATATTTTTGAATACATTTAATAATATATTGATGATACATATATTATATAATATATTGTAAAATATACAAATGATTGCCGCTTTTAATATATTGCAATATATTGGAAAAATAAATTTATATAAGAATATATGCCTAACACATTACATGATATTTTCCAATATACTGCAATATATTTTTGTTTCATAAGGGAAGGTCTTTATACCGGAGAGTGACCACGTATTAAGTGTTTCTTGGAGGTTATAGTACATTGAAGAATTATCATATGACTTTTTACATACACCATGTGACCTGTAAATTAAAAACAAAACTGGTTTCCATTGCAGTTTTGTGAATGATTCCTTTTTCACATTACCTCAAAAACCACCTCATGTGAGCGTAAAGACTTGATATGTGGGTATTTTTGTGAAATTGACCATTAGGCATATTTTCAATTTTAAAATTTCAATTTGCGCAGTTTGAAGAGTGATGGAAACATGCCCAGTGTGTGACAGCTGCTGGATAACAGAGTCTCAGCGGATCAACTGAAGAAAACACAGTGTGAACGAATAGAGATCAGACAGAATCACAGACTGTCCTGCGTGTGCAGCTCACACACACACACACATACACACACACTCACACACACTCACACAACTCACACACTCACACACACTCATACACACGGACACACACTCACTCACACACACTCTCACACACGGACACACACTCACTCACATTCTCACACACACTCACACACACACACACACACACACACACTCACACAACTCACACACTCACACACACTCATACACACTCACACACACTCTCACACACGGACACACACTCACTCACACTCACTCACACACACTCTCACACACACACACACACACACTCTCACACACACACACACACACACACACACACACACACTCTCTCACATACCAGATTTGATTATGTTCTTGTGAATGAGAATGAACGCTTAATGCTCGATTACGATCCACACTTGAGTATGAATGGGTGCCGTCAGAATGAGAGTCTGATAAAAACATCCCAATAATCCACAGCACTCCAGTCCATCAGTGAACATCTGGAGAAGACAAAACCTGAAACACATCCAGCATTAAGATGATTTTAACTCAAACACATAGAGTCTATAATCCAGAATAACACTTCCTCCAGTGAAAAAGTGTTCTGTCTGAATCAGGAGAGAAATCTGCACAGATCAAGCAGCGATTAAACAGATCTAAACTAATCTGTGAGAGACAACAGCAGATGTTTCACTGGAGGAAGTGTTATTCTGGATTATAGACTCTATGTGTTTGAGTTAAAATCATCTTAATGCTGGATGTGTTTCAGGTTTTGTCTTCTCCAGTTGAGCAGCTGAGTGAAAGTGTTTCTTCAGTTCAGTGACGTCTGAAGGTTGTTTGTCACTCACACACGTGACGGGCTCAGATCTAGAGGATGACATGAGTGTGTCTGTATGTGTGTGATAATAACCGAAGCTGTCCGTCTCTCCGTCAGGTGTTATGTGGATGATAAGGTGTCGAAGGTGGCCTGGTTGAACCGCTCCAACATCATCTTCGCGGGTGAGGATAAGTGGTCTCTGGACCCGCGGGTGGAGCTGGTGACTCAGGGTCAGCTGGAGTACAGTCTGAGGATACAGAAGGTGGATGTGTTCGACGAGGGCCCGTATACCTGCTCCATCCAGACCAAACAGCAGCCCAAGACGTCACAGGTCTACCTCATCGTTCAAGGTGAGCACTGTGTGATTGACAGGTCATCAGACCAATGACAGCTCTTCCTCTGTGACTCCTCCTACTCCTCAGATCAGACGTGATGATCAGCTGATCGACTCAGACAGGATCACGCTCCACAGTCTTCTCACGATTCATGTCACGTTCGTTTCTAAGAGTCTTCAGAGAGTTTCTGAGCAGCGCAGCTTATATTCTCTGTTTAATACAGCTAGGTTTTCTTAAAAGAACGAAGGAGACGTCATTCAATCAAAGCAGAGGTGGGTGATATCACCCAAATATCATTTCACTTTATTGAATGACTTGGCTGATGACAGATGGCTTTAATTGTCCAGCTACAGTGGATCTGTTTAACAGCAGCATTCAAGAAACTGAATAATCAGACGTAAGATGAAACACTGCAGTCTTCACTGTGTTACTCAGTCAACAGTGAGAGATTTACTCTGTTTTGTTGACCACTGCAGTCACTTTATGGTCATATGACGCTATTAACTGAGCAGAAGATCAGTAGAGATCAGTAAACTGCAGCGAGTGCATGTGTGAATGGGTGCCAGGTAAATGTATAAAGAAGAGCTCTGATTGGGGATTTTAAACTCTTGACACCTGGCAACCGCAAAAAGGCCTAAATCTAGGCTACC
>NC_068410.1:1610783-1693283 GCF_023724105.1 Carassius gibelio | reverse complement strand
TCTTTGAAAACATGTCCAGCTCACATTTCTTCTCTCGGTTAGTAGAGGCTTCAGATTCGTGTTCAGAGGAAAGATGCCAGCAGAAGTTTATCCACCTCAGCCGCACGATCTGCTCTAATCACACACGTTTACACTGAAGAATTCATGTTAGTGATCAACACACACACACACACAGCACACACACACACAGCACACGTGTGTTACTGTACACATGGACAGTTTCCCCAAACATCAGCTCTCATTATCTCATGTATGTTCATCCTGATCATTAACACTGCATAAGAAAGAATCAGTATTAATCAAAATCACACCACAGGTGTGTGTGTGTGTGTGTGTGTGTGTTTGAGAAATAAACTACAACACAAGTGTGTTGACATGATTAAATGAGCATGACAATCAGGAGGTGTGTGTGTGTGTGTGTGTGTGAACATTTTGTGTATTTATTGTGTGTGTCTGTGATCTTTCGGTTTTGCTGAACTTTGCCAATTTCATGGTTTTAAATAAATTATTATTCACTAAATAAATGCATTGTGCCTCACTGTGGTAAATGATGCTTATGAATAAAACATGAATATGCAAATGAGCCCCCCCCCCACTCACTTGTGTCCTGAAACGCTTTTCAACTTCCTGATGAAAAGCTGACCAGATCGGTGTGTGTGAGAGAGAGAGTGTGTGTGTGTGTGTGTGTGTGAGAGAGAGAGAGAGAGAGAGAGTGTGTGTGTGAGAGAGAAAGAGAGAGTGTGTGTGTGTCTATGTTTGAGAGAGAGAGAGAGAGAGAGTGTGTGTGTGAGAGAGAGAGAGAGAGTGTGTGTGTGTCTGTGTTTGAGAGAGAGAGAGAGAGAGAGTGTGTGTGTGTGAGAGAGAAAGAGAGAGTGTGTATGTGTGTGAGAGAGAGAGAGAGATAATGTTTTAATTAATGATGAACATGATCTGATCACTGAAGCTCCTGTCGCTCTGATGTTCTGAATCTGTTGCTCATATTCTGTCACCTTCAGCTCAATCTCAGCAGCTGTGTGTTTTATTAAGTGTGATTCTGTTGGATCAGGTCTGGTTTGTTGGTGTTATTTTATTATATATGATGTTAGTGCTGAGGTTAGTGATGTGACGCAGGTGTCTGAGGAGCCTCACATGCACCCTCTGCTGGACACTGATGAGTGTGTGTGTGTGTGTGTGTGTGTGTGTGTGTGTGTGTGTTTCTCAGCCGAGGCTCTGGATGTGGGAGAGTATCTGGAGATCTCTGGGATCGTTCGCTCTCAGGCCGGACGTTATGAGTGTAAAGCGAGTAATGACGTCTCCACTCCTGATGTCAAATATGTCAACGTGGTGGTGAACTGTGAGTAGATATGTGAGATCAGACTGTGTTTGATCAGAGTGTGTGTGTGTCTCATCCTGTGTGTGTGAGATCAGACTGAGTGTGTGAGATCAGACTGTGTGTGTCTCATCCTGTGTGTGTGAGATCAGACTGTGTTTGATCAGACTGACGTGTGTCTCCACAGACCCGCCGTACATTAAGGAGGTGCGTAGCTCCGAGACGCCGGTGGGACAGGCTGGAGTCCTGCACTGTGAGGCGTCTGCTGTTCCTCAGCCGGAGTATGAGTGGTACAGAGACGAGCGCAGGTCAGTCACTCAGAGAACACATCCTATCCCCAGATCAATCCCAGAACGTGTCTGATACTGTAGAGTGCAAATAAAATGTTTAGTTTAGTTTCCTGTCTGATTTTAGCTCATTCTTCTAACATTTCTCTGACATCTGTTTTATCAACATTATAAAAGTAATCATCCAGCCCATACTGCTATATATACTATATATAAATATGATTTTCAAGCATTTAAAAATATTTTTTGTTCTCCATATATTTCAGTCCAAGAAAATAAATATACATTTCACATTTGAAGAAAAATCAAGCAACTTAATTTGTTGTCTGTAACGTGTGAACATAATAAATCTGAATAAAAATAATGAATAAGCCCTAAATGTGGTCTATAAACTATAAGAGCGTAATTGTATTTTCTAGTCCCTGAAATAATTTTCACAAATAATTAAAAAAATATATTTTATTGTGGTTCTTCAGTGGTAGAAAATAAAACTAAAATTTAACATTTAACATTTAATTAATTATTTTACAAAAATAAAAGGGATCATGCATGTTATTTTTCATTTAGTACTGACCTGAAGAAGATATTTCACATATAATATGTTTACATATAGTCCAGAAGAGAAAATACTAGTTTAATTTATAAAAATGACAAAAGTTAACATCCCCTTGACTCTCAATACTGTGTTGTTAGCTGAATGATCCACAGCTGTGTTTTTGTGTTTCACGAGTCTCTTCTTCAGAAAAGCCCTTCAGCTTAATAATAATAATAATAATAAGTTTATTTTATATAGCGCCTTTCTCAGACCCAAGGTCGCTTTACATAGAAATAGAATAACAAACATAATAACAGAATAAACAGATTAACATTACATAGGAAACATAAGAATTAGTGATACAAACAGTAATACAACAAAACATACAGTAAATGGATTATAAATTGTATGAGGAGAAGTGATCATTAAACAGAAATGTCTTGAGATGCGTTTTGAAGAAAGGAAGAGATGAACAGTCACGAAGAGGTTGTGGGAGGGAGTTCCAGAGTTTTGGGGCCAGGGCACTGAAAGACCTACCACCCACGGTGGAAAGTCTAGTGCGGGGAATAACAAGAAGGTTTTGGTCGGAGGATCGGAGTGAACGGGAGGGGGTGTATGTAATCAGGAGGTCACAGATGTATGGAGGAGCGAGGTTATGGAGAGCTTTGAAGGTGAGTAGTAGTACTTTGTATTTAATCCGGGACGGGACTGGTAGCCAGTGGAGTTGATGGAGAATGGGGGTGATGTGAGCAGATCGTTTTGTATGTGTAAGGAGCCTGGCTGCCGAGTTTTGAATGTCTTGCAATCTTTGAAGGGATTTGGTGGGTAGACCAAGGAAAAGTGAGTTACAATAATCTAAGCGGGACATGATGAAGGAGTTAACCAAAGTCTCTGCATCACTAATAGAAAGGAAAGGTCGGAGGCGGGCAATGTTACGGAGGTGAAAGAAGGCAGTTTTAGTGAGTGATTTGATATGATGATCAAAACTGAGAGTGGAGTCGAATGTAATGCCAAGGTTTTTGACAACCGGGGTGGGGTGAACGGGTGAATCATCAATATTAAGAGTAAAAGTGTACGGTTTGGAGAGCATGCTTTTGGGGCCAATCAGTAGAATTTCAGTTTTATCCGTGTTGAGTTTGAGAAAATTGTTTTCCATCCATGTTTTTAAGTCAGAAAGGCAGTCAGTGAGCTTTCACTAATTCTTTGTTTCTCCAGCATTTGTGTGTATCTGAACCCTCTCCAACAATGACTGCATGATTCTGAGATCCATCTTTTCACACTGAGGACAACTGAGGGACTCAAACACAGCTATTACAGAAGGTCCAATCCCTCTCTGATGCTCCAGAAGGAGAAACCATGCATTAAGAGCCGGGGGTGAAAACATTTTTCATTTGAAAATCAGGGACTTCTGGGAAACATGTACGTTTCTTTTATAGCTTGTGAATGGCAGTGCTAAATGAAAAAATATGTTATCTAGGCAAAATAAGAAAAATGTACACATCTCTTTTCTGTTCAGAAGCCCCCCTACAAAAGGTCAGCATGGCCGAGCTCTGTAACATCGCGTCCTATATGCAAGGCTAAACACCGGTTCCTTGCTCTCAGTTATGTTGCTTCTACCTGCTTCTTCAGCTGTAGATGTGCACTGCAGAGAGACATGTAAGCGGCGCCCTCTTCTGGAGAAGGGCCGAATATGCAGCTCATTTTCATTTCATTCACTCTTTTTTTAGACATGCCCCAAAAATGACATTTTCCAGCTGTTATCATAAATGATCCGCTGGCTATTTTGGGCTGATACTGCACAGACTCATTCTGGGGACACCCAAGAACAATATAACATGTCAAAAGGGGCATAATATTTCCTTCAGTGCATGGTTTTTCCTTCTGGAGCATCAGTGGGCGTTTGAACCGTCTGTAATAGTTGAATATATGCTATATTTAGCAGATTCTGCAAGGTGTATGTACATTTTGACGTGTACAAGTATTTGTATATGTATGTGTGTGTATTTTTCTTTAATCTAATATGAATAGTGTATTCCATAATTTTTTGTTTCATAAAAATACATACATTTTAGTAGTTATAGTTATACAATAAAAATGCTGCACATGAGAAATTCATCCTGTCTGTCTATTAACAGTATAGAAACAACATACATGAATGAATGAACACAAGAAAATTAAGCTTCTTACAGAAATCAGTAAATAATCTAAATTAATAAATGTAATAATACATTCAGAATTAGATTTTGTAAGTTGAACTGCATCTGGTTTACAGTAATGATGATCTGTGAGTGTCTGTGTGTGTTTGTCAGACTGTCGAGCTCTCAGAGCGTCAGTATTCAGATCAGCGGCTCTCGCACACTGCTGGTGGTCGCAAACGTCACGGAGGACGACTACGGAAACTACACGTGTGTCGCCACCAACAGACTGGGAGTCCACAACGCCAGCGTGTTCCTCTATAGTGAGAACCAGACACACACACACTCAGACACACTCACACACACACACACACACACACACTCACACACACACACACACGCTCAGACACACTCACTCACACACACACTCACACACGCTCAGACACACTCACACACACACACTCACTCACACACACATACTCAGTCACACACAGACACACTCACGCATACACACTCACTCACACACACATACTCAGTCACACACAGACACACTCACGCATACACACACACACACACACACACACACACACACAATGATGTAGTTCAGTATTTCGACCAACAGATGGTGCAGTTTATCAACATGTCCCTCTCTCTCTCTCTCTCTCTCTCTCTCTCTCTCTCTCTCAGAACCTGGCACTGGGCGGGACATCAACGCCTCAGGCTGCGTCTGTCAATCATTCTGGCTCCTCCTCCTGTCTGTTCTCTCAGTTCTTCTGAAGTGTTAATGTTCAGCGCTGATGCTCTGAACTCGATCGATCATCTCAGACTGTTTCCATCCGTCCATCCTCGCTCACCGTTACGCCCCGACAGGACGACCGTCTTATTATCAAGAACAAATATGACATGGAGAAAAGAAAGAAGGTGCTATTTTCAAGACAAGAATATTGTTGTTGTCAAGCACTGACTTCTGTCTGAGTGAAATCATCTAGAAATATGGTTCATTTCATTGTGTTTTCCCATAATACCCTGCAGTCTGTTCCCAAATCTGCCTAATGTAAACTAATGAAGGAGCGCTAGGATCATGTAAAGTCTTTTAGATGTGGTTTAGGACTAATGACTAGCAGAAGGGACTGGAACACAGTATTTTCTCCTGAATCTTCATCATGAAGATATTCACAGATCAGATCATGTCTGTGTTTGTGAAGATTGATAGGAGATTCTTTTCACAGCCCCTGCCCAAAACCCCTCCCACATGTGTAGCCACACCCACACACCAAACCCCTCCCACATGTGTAGCCCCGCCCACACACTCAACCCCTCCCACTCCTGGAGGGTTCCTGTGAAAGCCTTGATCATCTGAGAACTGTTTCTCTCGTGAAAAACTATTCCTCTGGAGGGAAACCTGTAGAGTGCTGTGGGAAGATTTTGGTAAAGTGTGAGATCCTCGTGTCCTGAACCTCGTCTTCTGCGTGTCTGTGAAATCGTATGAACTCTGAATTGTACGACACCAATGAATGCTTCGCTTCGATTCGCTGCTCATCCCGTCGCGTCTGTCGTCTGTAAATACTCGTTTAATCGAATGTCCTCACATGGAAACGAAACGAATCTTCAGTTCAGGTCTCTTCATTAGTTAATTATCTGCGGTGGCGCTTTGATGCTTCCTGTAACAAACTGAAATTAGATACTAAACAAAGATTTTTAATACAAATATTTAAATATCTCGTTCTAAAACTAGATTTACCTTTGTAGCGGCTGCACTACTATTCTTATTCATAGAGATTGATCATTTCTGTTCATTAGTTATTATAAAAGTAGTTGGACAGAAATGAGCTGAATCCACTGACTGCCAAACGATTCGAGAAAACAATATAAAAAAGCCATTTTAGAGATGATTTACACACACTGAATCCACGCACACACACATTAGTTTTCTGCGTGATTGAATTTGTGAAGCGTCCGTCCCTGATTTTCTTGTTTACCAGATTTATTTATTTTAAAGTTCTCGGAGAACAAGTTGTATGTACACATTCATATATTAAAGACATTTAAACGGTATAATGAATCCCTCCTGAGCTCTTCAGCTCTTTGATTGACAGCTCTCTCAGCCAATGATCTTTCAGCGTGTGAGCTCTGATTGGATGTAGCCGCTGTGGCTCGGCGTCTGGTTTAAGGGCTAGTCGTGTGTCCTGTAGTCCTCAGAAGCTCTCGCTCGTGCCCTGAACACCGTTGTCTGAGTTTGATCCGATCTGAAGTCACGACCAGGACTGGTGTGTTTCTGCTTCACTGCAGCGTGTGTTTAACAGTTACACTCAGTGAGGATCAGCTGACTTTAGTTTCACCTTGTGTGTGTGTGTGTGTGTGTGTGTTACTCCTGATGCTCTGTAACATGACAAGAAAACTGGACGCCGTGTCTTTGTCGATCCTCAGGACGCTGGAGTCTCTAGAAAGAGTTTTCCGTCTCGTTCCGCTGACATCTTCATGAAAAGCAATGAACATTTTCTAACTGTGTTTATTTACTCTAAAATTAGCGGAACCATTTTTTAAATCTGCACTGTAAAGAACTCATGAAGTGTTTGAAATGGAAATAAAGTCATTTGAATTTGTTGTATTTCAAAAGTGGGTTTAAGAAAAAAATAAAAGATAGTAATTTTTGGTGAGAAAATGAGGCTCTGTTAATCATGTAACATGAAAATAAAGGAATATAAAGATTGTTAGCTCTCCCTTTAAACGTCAGTTATTGTGTTTTTAACTCTATTTGAAACGAAGAGTTTGAAACTTCACTTCACAGACGTCATCTCCGAAATCATTTCACAACAAAACACAAGTAGTGCACTTGTGTTTTGTTGTGAAATGATTTCGGAGATGAAAATCATAATGCACACTGAATCATAAATGCCCACAAACACACACTTAAAATACTTAACTTGAATTTACTATTAAAATCATAAAATTAGAAACGGGACCCTTTTCTGAACACACACACACATACACAAACAATTATATATTTATTAAAGTTTCTGATTTGAACAAAAAAAAAGTATAATTATAGTTATAAAGGTTTTGGATTGCTTACCTTAATATATATAAGAGGAGTACAATATGATTTTGTAAGTTAATGATTTATGATCAGTTGTTGGGAAAACTGATGGATTCAGACTTTTGACTTGTAATTAATGATGGCATGTTAATTTGCGAGCGTAACAGTACAATAACACAATAAAAGATATATTACTGATGTTGTTTCTGATATCTGTGTTGTGGATATAGAGATCTGGTTTTATTTTATCACTTTCACACATAATTTCTGATGAACTCAGGTTTTCTTATTTGCTAATAACTCACTTAAAAAATTACTTCTGCAACATTTTAATTTTACAGTTCTTCATTTTTTTTTTATCATCACTCATTTTCTCAAAATCTTCAACAAAAATCTAAATCTTCAAACTGAAATCACAGAAAATCTGACTCTTCTGACAAAATCAAACAATCACTTCAAAACCATTTCACTTGTTCTCAAAATCAAAGCTTTCAAATCACACACACATTAGTCAGTAATATACACACTACAAAAAATTATTAAATCTTATAAAACCACAAGCATGTTACTAGCATGTTTCTAGCATGATTAACATGTGGCTAGCATGTCTCTAGCATGATTAGCATGTTGCCAGCATGTTTCTAACATTTTTCCAGCATGATTAACAAGTGACTATCATGTCGCTAGCATGTTTGTAGCATGATTAGCAAGTGACTTGCATGTTACAGTTTTTTTCAATCGCTAACAAGTGCTTACCCATACTTCAGATACTTTTTTCTAAACTCTTAACACAGACTCACACCTCCAAAACACAACTGGCCAAATGGATAATTTTCTTCTCAAAAACACATTTTGTTAAATATATACTAAATCCTCATTTCAAAATAGAACACATCTTTCTCTGCACACACCAACTTTACCAAAACACTGGAAATCTGACTCAAAATTAAGTTATTCTGTCAAAGAATAACACTTGTTTTCACCTCACAAGGTACATGCAGTCAATCAAAGTACACCAGGTTTCAAAATACTGGCTATTGTTGACATTACAAAAACTGCATAGACTTTTATGTTTAAGTTTTACAGGTATTTGCATGCAGAACATGCAATTCACTGTTTTACACTAAATTTCTTGGTTAGGAACTGTATGTCCAAATGTACAGTAATGTTCACATTCAGAAGCATTCCAGTAAAAAGCTATTTTTTTCCTTTACTGCTCACTGCAGGAGGTACAGTAGAAACACGGTATGATAGAACAGAACAGGTTCGAGAGTATTGCTTACAGTGAACAAAATATCCATGAAACACATAAGAGCACTCTGAACAAAAAATCAAAAGCAAAAAGGCCAGATAAAAAAGGGGGGGAGGGTTAAAATAAAAATGAATTAATACTTATGCTACTGTAACAGCATTCATACAGAGTTCACCTAAACACTTGAGTATAATAAAATAATCAAATGTAGCTGACACAGTGTTAATCAGAAATCTTTATTAGACATAACACATATGCTGGGAACCACAAAGATTTGATGCATGCTATACTTGCTTACGACAGTAACTGCTTTTTCTTTTTAATACATCTCAAACTATAACTCTGCATTAGCATCATTCATTTAGCATCGACTGAAGAAAGATTTTTCTCTCTTTCTCTGAGTTAGTCAACAAAGCAAATGAATCATCATTTGCTGATAGAAAGGAAAGTTAAATACTATAACATTTTATTTTATTCAAATGAGATAAATACGTTTTCGTATCGACAGAGAAGTGATCTGGTGCTCAAAGAACCAGAGACACACTGCACAATTTTTGGCTGTCCCAGATGAAAGATTGGCATCGGGTTGTGGTGAATGCAAGGTCAAAGCACTGAACAACATTCATTAGGAAAACAAGGTGTCAATAATGCAGAATGATAGTTAAAGGCAGTTCATCATTGAATTCATTGATGTCATCTCTGTTCAGTTGAAATAGTGTCTGTTTTAATTTGCAATCAAGTCAACGATATCGCTGTAGATGAAGTGACCCCAACTAAGCAAGCCAGAGGCGACAGCGGCAAGGAACCGAAACTCCATCGGTGACAGAATGGAGAAAATTTGAATTTGAAATTGATTGTTTCACGATCCCAATCTTTCAATCTTTGTTGAAAATTGTTCAGTGTGTCTCAGGCTTAAGAAGTGCCAGGAAATGCCTAATATGGACAAACACATCTATGCAGCTACGCTTAAGAAAACAAAAAGCAGAATGAACTGGGGAAACATTAAGACAATAAACACAAGAAATTCAATCTATGAATGATGCAGTGCTAATTTACATATAATTTATTACAGTACAGAATCTATAAAGTATATTTTCTACTTTATTCTGTGCAGAAAATGTAAATAATTGTTTGTAGCATATAAAACAATCATAAAAGTGCCTACTGAAAAAATTATAGATTACAAATCATTGATTATTGTCCAGCAGTGTATTTGATTTCTTATATCATATTCAAAGTACAATATAAAAAAAATGTATCCTTGTATAAAAAAAATAAATGCATGAATACATAAAATTATTGTATTTGACAGCTACGCCCCTGGGGCCTCATTTATAAAATGTTGCACAGAAACCATCCTAAATTTGATCTTACAATAATTTCTCAAACATGTGTACATGTGATTCATAGAATGAACGTACTCACCGAAAACACACGTATGCCTCTCTTTCAAATGTGAATTCTATCAATCGCAAATGAATGGTTTTAGCTCTCTGCCTTGTAAAAAACTCTTTATTAGTGTCATTAACATTTAAAAGATCACCAGTCATCATCTAAATTCTTTAGTTTGGAACATCGAGCTGCAAGAACAGCTTACATTTCCAAAAACCTGCAGTACTCTGACAAGAAAAAGTGCGAGAACCTGTTGTGATGCTAGGCACTCTTCCATGTAAACGAAAGCTTTTACAAATATGACTGTTAGCGTAGATTTAAGCCTACACACACTCTATGATCAAATCTGAACATGCAAACTTTATAAATGAGGCTCCTGGTGTGACAAAACATTAGCTTAAACACAATACTTTTAAAGTTTTTTTTTAAAGTATTGGATTACATACATTTCTACATGTGCCATTTCATGCCATATCAACTAGCATCTAACAATACACAAACACGTTTTTTTTTTTCTAACCTATGTTTCTCCATAAAAGCTGCTGTAATTTCCCCCTCACTAAGCATTTAAATAATTAAGGGGAAGTAATCCTGTGAAGGCAGTTAAAGAATGCCCCGTCACTGTAAACTGACCTGTCAATCATCTTGTCACATTTAACATCTTCCACTTTTCATTTGATTTAACTTCCTACAGTACTGGAGAGAAGAGAGGCAGCTCGTTGATCTGACAGTCGCGGGTCTTTCATGCGGAGATTTCTGCTCATATTTTCTGCATAATGATGCATTTAAAAGTTAACGACTGAATGGATGTTTATAAAATTATACATTACTGATGAAGATGAAAAATAAAACGGACAACTCTAAATAAATATTTTTTACCAGGTTAATTGTTGATCATTAGTAACTCAAACCCAGTGGCGGTTTTTTATCTTTTTATTGAATAACCTAATTAACTTGGGGATTAAGTATAAACATATTAATGATGACAGATCTAATGATTGGATCTGCAATTAGGGAAATTGAAGAGAAGAGATCCAGTCTGGAGATGATCAGGAACAGTTGATTTGATTCAACCTGTTCTTTTTCATCAGTAGTGTTATTTGAGATTTTAATTTTGTGAAGATTCAATGACAAACTAGCTAACAAAATGTTTATTATAAAAAACTAATAAGATGAGGCATGGCATAAGCCTACACTATATGCTGTATTAGGATATACTGACTCATAAATGACAGAACGTTTAGCAAACAAAGAGGATTAAAATAAAAAAATAAAAATAAAAGAGAGCATCTGTAGCATAATGTGAGGTAAACAGTAATGATAAACTTTTCAAAATGAAAATAAAACTAAAAGAAAAGTATAACTAAACTTGCTGTCGGTGACAGTGCTGTAAGTTTGTTTTAATTCCACACAAGATTACCAACATGTTCACCTTCTCTGGTTTCAGAAGTGGTCTTTTACTTTACTTTAGCGTGAAAACCATCAATATTTGCATCATTTTTGCTGAGTGCGTCTATGAAACTCCTGCCGACACGGGGAGAATAAACAGGCTCTACACTCGAAGCACTGCGCTGTCATGTGATGTTTCTCATGAGTTTAACAACACGGTGGTCGTGCCAGAGCGACCGCTCACAAATTTCACAATCAGTTGATGATGTCACAAAGATTGACAGTGGTGGGCGTGTCTTATTGAGGTGAACTCGTCCCCTGCTGCTCATCCTCTTAGTTTTCACCCTCTTGAGACTGCAGTGGGGTCATTTCCATCTGTTCCCCATCTTTGCCTTCTTCGGAAGCTTAAAGAAAATAGAGATCACAGAAATTAAAAAGAACAGGAAAAAAACTGTTCTGCTTCATATAAATCTACACATGTATGATCTTACAGCTCCACTTGATTGTCTCTATACATGCTGAAACAACAGAACATTAAACAAATATAATGACAAAATACAAAGATAATATTATCACAATATGAAGTCTTTCCTTGAAAACCTAAAAGCGATTGGCTTCAAAAGATACATGGAGGGAGAGATTATTGACAAATAAAGATTATCATTGAATAAAGCATTTTCGGGTCTACTTTATTATAGGGGTGTGTGGTCTTTATTGTCTATGATATGGGTTGTTGTTTTACCGTTGTGCAAACTCACTTTTTCGAGTATGTTACTCACATGGCAACAAAGACTTTCCTGAGGATTCACTACTTGATGAAGTCTATGATTAAAACCACGCTGTGTATTGTGAATAACACATATATATATATATATTTGTGCAAACCCGTGCCTCAGAACGCGCACAAATATAAGATCTCTCTGAAGTATTTTGTTTAAATGGACAAAATGCCCGTTTTGGTGAGTATCCTACAGCAGACATAGCGGCTGAACACAGGCCACTGTATCAGTGCATTCTCTTAAAGTGACAGTCTTTAAATTTAAAAATAAATTTAAAATTTAAATTTATGCATTTAGATGACGCTTTTATCCAAAGCGACTTACAGTGGATTCAGGCTATCAATTTTTACATATCATGTGTTCCCGGGGAATCGAACCCCCAACCTTGCGCTTGCTTGCTTGCTAACGCAACGCTCTACCAGTTGAGCTACAGGAACACAGTCTTTATACTGAACAGCAACAACAAAGATAACTTTAATAAAGAATTAATAAGCTTTTATAACTTTAATAAAGAATAATTTTTAATTTATGCAGTCCAATATGCAATGCTGTTTTACATTTAATTACTTTATTCAATTTCTGTATATGTATATATTTGTGCAAGTAGTAAAACTACACAAAATTTGCTCTTTTACGTCATTGAAAGCTTGGCACACATTTACATTAAAAACAATGCAATTCAGTGCACAGCAGACATGACGTGAACCCCATAGTGTCATATTTATTTATCCATGACAGGCCTAAACTAGCCAAGGTACCAGCACATAGTCACACCCTTATAGAACTAAGATAGCATTACACATATAATCTGGGATGAACAAGCACATACAAGTGGATGACCAGAACTGTTTCTGTTTCTGTTTAAATGTGTATTAATTAGAATAAATGTTGTTCTACTCACCATCGATCACATTGAATCTCCTGAATCTGTTCCGTTTGCTGTTGAGGACCTGTAGTTGAAAATGTCCAAAGTCTACATCTTTGATTTTTGTGATAGTCAGAGATCCATTGATCAGCAGTTCGTTTAGCTGCAGTCTGCCTCTGAAGCTTTCATTAATAACAGGTAGTCCTGATTCAGCTTTAACAACAAGATGGTTTTTAACTCCAAAGGTCCACAGGATCAGATCTCCTTCCTTTATTTCAATATCAGTCTTTAGAGTGACAGATTCTCCAACCTTTACTTGCACTTCCTCCACTTGATGTGAAAACAACACACATAGATACAAATACAGAAAACAAAGTGTGAATTAATTTAATTTGCATTTTCAAGTTAATTTTGATAGCATTTTTTTAAACCTAGTTTATGTTCGTAGTTTCAGCTCCTCTGAAATTGGAATAAATGATAACTACCTAGGATTCATCATCACAACTTTTCTTGTAATATTGTGATTTCTCTCAAAACATTTCTACTTCTCTTCTGCAATTTTACCCAAGGCTCATTCACACCAAGAACGATAACTATAAAGATAACTATATTAGCATCCACACAAAAGCACAATATTGTTTGTTTATTTTAAGCGCATGCTGCAGTTTGTCTGTTCAAGCTTTAAGTGCTCAAGCTCTTCAAAGCAGAATAGACTGTGATTGGCTGACAATATTTTTAGCACTCATCAGCTGAAACTGTATCGCTATCATTATAGTTGTGATGTGGACACTATTCTTTTGAATTTAGAAAGGTTTTTATAAATATCTTTATTGTTACTGTGCATGGTGTGAACAGACTTTTAGTTTCATAACTTCAGGATATGTCTATAAGAAAATTTCACAATACACATTCTTTTGAAGCAGATTCACTGAAATTCATAATGTTTCTGTTTATAACATATATTAATGCCTCAGTTCAGAGAGAAGTGATGAAATAGTTCACATCTGGTGATGATATAACAGTCAAGTGTTAGTTTTTTTGTTTTTTTTACTTTCATCAAAATGAATTTATTCTGATAATGTTACAACTTTATATCTTACATTTTTATTTCAACAATGAAAAACAAAAATTAACAGTAACTAAAATTATGTTACACTTTGGGAATTTGTGTTAAGCTCAGATAATTTAAACTGTTCACACAGTGCATGATTATTGATCTACTCACCATTGACAGTAACAAAGAATCTCTTCTTGTATTTGGTTTTTCTGGTTTTGCCGGAGATCTGTACTCTGTAGACTCCAGAGTGAATGGTCCTGATATAACTGATAATGAGATCTCCAGTCCTACCACCCAGCTGCACTTTGTTTCTGAATCTCTCATCAGTAACCTTACAATTTATATCATCATCTGTAATGGTCCATCCACTGAATTGGGTTATTGGATTGTTGTCATGTCCGAACCACCACTTTATCTCATCACCGTTATGTAGTTTGGTACCAGTCCGTAGAGCGACAGTTCTTCCTTCCATCTCGGACACTATCTCAACAGTTACAGACACACATGGAAATAGAACAGAAATGTTCAGAAGATCTTTACAAAGAGCATGTTTTGGCATATTGTTGACATAAAATGCTTTGTGCCAGTCTAGCTCAAAAGGGTGCTGATTTCATGCATCAGCTAGTTCAGACAGTCCTGCCTTTGACATCTGCCTGATCCACATTGAACCAGCCCCTTATGCTTCCTCTCGCAGATGGTGGTTCCACGGGAGGTTGGCCCCACGTTGCTATTTCGGGCTAAGCCCGGCCAGGCCCCATGAGGTGAGGTGAGGCCACCAGGCGCTTGCATTTAAGCCACTGCCCCCAAATTATTGGGGACTTCATATTCATGTGTGTTTTCTAAGTAGGCCTATTGTTTTGGAGGTTTACAACTGGTGGACTTTTAATTTAACACAGTTTATTTCAGATCCAACCAATGAGCAAGGCCATATTTTGGATTGGTTTTATCTCTGGGCCTTCCAATTTGTTATGTTAATGTTTTAAATTATGGTCTGTCTGATCACATGCCTGTAATTTTTAACGTTATTATGTCATGCAAACCTGTTTTTTTCACAGTCAGGTGTGTTTCGTTCTCATCTTATTGCATCATCCACGGCTGAACAATTTTCTGAGGTTTATAACTCCTCTTCATTTGTGAATGTGATTGAGTATCCTTCTCCTTCTGTGGCCCCTGATGAGCTGTTGATTTTTTTTATTCTGTTTGCTCCAAAGATGTAGTGGCCCTTTATAAAGTTAGGAAACCTAAACTTAATCCAACTCCATGGCTTGACAACTACAGTATACTTGTTCTCTGAGGCAGGAATGCAGAAAGGCTGAACGGAAATGGAGAAAGGATAAGCTACAGGTTTCACTTCAATTTATAAGGCAGTGTTTTTCAGACTACCAGAACTGCAAGGCAAAATTATTATCATATCACAGAATGATAATATCCCCCTTTTAATCCCCCTGCAGCACTTTTTTCAACAATTAATAGACTTCTCAGTCCAACTGTATGTTCTACCTTGACCCCCTCATTGGAGGAATCTGAAATGTTTCTGACATTTTTTTGTGGAAAATGTAGAAAAGATTAGAATTAGTCTGCCTACATCTTTAGTTGAGTTTGTGATGTCATCAGCTTATGTAAGTAGTTTTAAGATATTTGAGCTGGTGTCTCTGCTGCAAGTTATGGACATCATTATGCATTTGAAGCCTACATCTGGTGATTGCGATGTGGTTCCTTCATGTCTTCTTAAGTAGATGGTTGATGTTGTTTGGCCGAGTATTACTTATATTGTTAACAGTAGTCTTCATAAAGTTGTTCCAACAGGCCTTAAGCAGGCGGTTATTCAGCCACTTCTTAAAAAGCCTAATTTAGACCTGCTAGAACTGAAGAATTATTGGCCCATCTCAAAACTAACATGCCTATCAAAGATTTTAGAGAAGGTGGTTTATTCCCAGTTGATGTAATTTTTTATTCCCATGATTACATTTTTCTCAAGTAAGCATGAGATCTTAGACAAATTTCAGTCAGGTTTTAGGGCAGATCACAGCACTGAGTCTTTTAAGAGTTGTTAATGACCTCTGTATAATCAGTAATGCAGGTAACACAGGAGCTCTAATTTTATTGGACTTATGTGCAGCTTTTGACACAATACAGTAGATCACGTGATTCTTATAAAGTGGTTATCCTATTTAATTGGAATTAGTGGGACGGTTTTAGAGTGGTTCAAGTCTTATCTGTCAAATAGATCTTTCTCTGTAAAGTACGGTAAGTTTGTTTCAACGGCATTGCCTGTTACCTGTGGGGTCCCCCAGGGTTCTGTTATTGGCCCTATTTTCTTGTATATGTTGCCCCTGGGCTCAAATTAAAAAAAATATATGGCATGTCTTTTGTATGTCTTTTTCACTTGTATGTGGATGATACACAGATCTGTTTACCTAAGAGAGTGGGAGAGAACAATCTTTTTAATTTGTTATTTACATGTCTAGAGAAGTTTAAGAGCTGGATGACTCAAAACCTGCTTCAGTTCAACCAGAGTTATACTTGTTTGTATTTATTTTTTTGGCCCTGCCAGAGGATGTTTAGATATGTCCACATATTTGGGTTCAAGGTCAGATTATTGCCATAACCAAATAAGGAATTTAGGTATGGTGTTTGATCCAGAGCTGAAATTTGAGAAGCAGATTAATGCTGTAGTAAAGAATTGTTTTTTCCATATGAGATCTTTTGCTCGACTAAAGCCTCTTCTGTTAAGAAAACACTTAGAAAAGGTTATTAATGGCTTTGTTTTGTATAGTCTGGACTATTGCAATGAGTTGTATGTGGATTCCTGGCAGACCAGCATTTCATACTTGCAATTAGTTCAGAATGCAGCAGCTAGACTGCTATTGGGTGCTAAGAAAAGTTATCATATCTCACCGATTTTAGATTTTCAATGGGATATTAGGGACTGTGACATCCTTTGTTTGTCTGAAACATGGCTCACGACCTCTGTCCCAGGCACTGCTGTAACGCCGTCTGAAAACTCTGTTTTACGAATGGACAGGACAGCCGAGGCCGTTAAATCCACAGGTGGTGCAGTGTGTTTCATGATCAACAAGAAATGGTGTGACCGCAGGAATATCTACACTCTGTCGCGCTCCTGCTCGCCTCATCTGGAACATCTATCCATTATTTGACTCACCCCCGGGAGCTTTCATTGATCATCATCACTGCTGTTTACATCCCACCACAGACAGACACCAGCTTGGCTTTGTCTGAGCTTTACGATGCACTCAGCAGCAACATAAACAAACATCCTGACGCTGCTATTACCATCGCTGGGGACTTGAATAAAGCCAGTCTCATGCAGGTTTTGAATTTTTAGCAACATGTTTCCTGTCCAAACAGAGGACCAAATAGACTGGATCATTGCTACTCTCAGTTTTAGAATGCTTACAAAGCTCACTCTCACTACCGGCTTTTGGCAAATTGGACCATGCCTCCATTTTCCTCACATTGGAATATAAACAAAGGCTCTTTTAAGAATCCCCCGGTGCAGAGGGTCCTGACGCACTGGTCCACACACTCAGAAGTCACGCTACAGGTGGCTCTTGATGACGTAGACTGGGACATGTTCCAAGCGAGTTCATCTGACGTCAGTGAGTTCACAAATGTAGCATTAAGCTTTGTAAACATGCTAGCCGAGCAAGCAACTGAAACAATAACTATAAGGACCTTCTCAAATAAAGCAGTAAATAAACGCACTGCTGCATACAACGCCGGCCTTTTATCAAAAAACATGAGCGAGAACAAAGCATTGTGCTATGCTCTCCGATGCTAAGTAAGTGCCGCCAAACACCGGTACAGGGAACAAATAGAGTCTCATTTTCAGCTCAATGACTCCTGACTAGGGATGGGTATCGTTAAGGTTTTAACGGTATTACTACTCTTACCGATACTGCTTAACAGTCCGGTACTTTAACGGTATTCTTATCGGTACTTTGTGTTGTGTGTGTGTGTGTGTTTTTTTTTAAGAACAAGTTGAGAACAGAACTAACATTTCTTTATTTTTTTTATGTAAAATTAATAATGGGCTTGTCTTGGACCAGAGATTCAACATGATTTTAGCATACATACCTGACGTAGATGGGGCAACAACCAGAGACGAGCTAGCTAGGCAGTCAATACACATAATGCACTTTTGAAAGATGCTTTGACAGATTGCTTGTGTTTCTGCCCTTACATGCAAATATTGTTTTGCACTTATGACAACGAGGGTTGTCAGCATTAACTCTAGTGAATTATAACCACACTTTGGAATGTTTTGCTCTCTCCGCCATCGTCACTCTTTGTAATAAGCGGGAGTTTTCGTACTGTTATGCGTGTACCGTGCTTGTTTTTGTTGTGTGTGTGTGTGTGTGACTGACAGAAAGCCTCCGCGGCGCACATGCGAGTTCTTGCAGATCTCACAGACAAACGTCTTAATAATATCACAAATTAGAAATGTTTGGTGAGATAAAATGTGCACGATAACATTAAGCAAATCTCTTCGCCATCGTCATTCTTTATTATTAAGCAGGAGTTTACGTACAGTTAATGCATGTGCGTGCGCTGGTTGTGGTGTGTGTGTGTGTGTGTGTGTGTGTGTGTAAGTGACAGACAGCCTCCGTGGCATGCATGAGAGTTCATGCAGATCTCACGGACAAACGTCTTAATATGATCGCACATTAGAAATGTTTGGCGAGATTAAACGTGCACGACAACATTATTAAGCAAAAATACATAGTACACCGTCAGATCTTACTGATACTACGGTCTTTCATAATTTCGCCCCAGGGCCAGTTTAATACCGGGTTTCGGTACCCATCCCTACTCCTGACGCATGTGGCAAAGACTAAGAACCATCTGTGCCTTTGGAAACAAACCCTCTGCAAAAGTGAGAGCAGATCTGTCACTGACTGACGAACTAAACTCTTTCTACGGCCGCTTCGAAAACAATCTAAGCAGTGCGAGTCTGCCGATCAGCGCATCAGGAAGCAGCACTCAGAGCAGCGATCATCATGTGATCACCGTGTCGGAGGACGAGGTTCGGAGGGCCCTAAAGCGAGTGAACATCAGGAAAGCAACTGGACCTGATGGGATATCTGTCCATGTTCTGAGGTCCTGCGCTGATCAGCTCGCTGGTTTGTTTACATCTATCTTTGATGAGTCCCTTGTTACATCAGTGGTTCCTGCCTCCTTCAAAAAATCTGTCATCATCCCTGTGCCTATGAACAATAACCCCTCTTGTTTGAATGACTGTTGCCCTTACATCAATAGTCATAAAGGTCTTTGAAGGACTGGTTAAAAAAATTACATTTGCTCCTCCATCCCTGATACTTTGGACCCTTTTCAGTTTGATAACAGGAACTATGCAAGGCTGCTGTTCATCGACTATAGCTCAGCTTTCAATACTACAGTTGCCATAAATCTAGTTTCTAAACTCACAGACCTCTGCCTGAATTCTTCACCATGCAACTAGATTCTTGACTTCCTCACCGGCAGACCTCAAGTGGTGAAACTAGGCCAGTACACCTCCAGCTCCATCACCCTGAACGTAGGAGTCCCACAGGGCTGTGTCCTGAGTCCCCTGCTCTTCTCTCTCTACACACATGACTGCGTGTCTTCGCACAGCTCCACATCCATTATCAAATTTGCTGATGATACTGTGGTTCTGGGCCTCATTCACAACAATAATGAGACCGCATACTTGGATGAGGTAGAGAAACTAGCATCATGGTGCCAGGACAACTGTCTCTCTCTGAATGTGAGCAAAACTAAAGAGCTGATTGTGGACTTCAGGAAGAGACAGCAGCAGCCCTATACTCCTCTTATGATCAGAGGGACCCCTGTGGAGAGGGTGAGCAGCTTCAAGTACCTTGGTGTAAACATCTCAGAGGACCTCACTTGGACTACTCACATTCAAACACAGGTTAATAAAGCCAGACAAAGACTGTACCATCTGCGACAGTTGAGGAAATTCAGGGTCTCACCAGCAATCCTGAAAACTTTCTATTCTGGGGCTATATAAAGTGTATTGACTCAGTGTATCTCAGTGTGGTATGGGAACAGCTCCAGTCAAGACTGCAAAGCCCTGCAGAGAGTTGTGCGCATCTCTGGGTCTGCTCTCCCCTTTCTACAGTACATCTATCACAAATGCTGCAAAAGCAGAGGTGTTAAAATCAAAGACTCCACCCACCCCAGTAACCATCTTTTCACTTTGCTGCCATCTGGTAAGTGCTTCTGTAGCCTGATGGCAAAAACTGAGAGACTCAGGAGGAGTTTCTTCCTCCAGGCCATCAGACTCCTAAACTCAAAACCAGCCTCTTAACATCTTCATGTCTCCACTTAATATTCACTTAATCAGTAAGATATTCATCATTCTCTAACTCATATTGACATACTGACAGTTTCAACCTGTTTGCACATTGCCTCTTGTACATTCCTGTGTATCTTAATATTTAAGACTACATTGTACTCCCATGCACATTTTTCTATTCTATATTTAACTCTACAGTATACATCCTTTTTATATTTTATTCTCATATTTTTATTGTTTACTTTTATTTCATGCATGGAGTGGACCTCACTCACATTTCACTGTTGGTTATATATGCTCTATATAATTGTGTATGTGACGAATAAAAATCTTGAATCTTGAATTCTCTGTGGCTACCAGTGAACTGCAGGATGAAATATAAAACTCTTGTGTATGTTTTTAAAACAATGCATTGTTGGGCCCCTGCTTACGTGTCTAAGTTCATTGCTGTTCGTTAAGCACCTAGGTCTCTAAGATCCAATAATTTATTTAAGTTATTTCTTACTGTCCCTCATACTCATTTAAAGTCAATAGTGAATCAGGCCTTAGCTTAGCTGGGACCGAGGCTCTGGAATAGCCTTCCTCAGGAACTTAGAGAGGTCACATCTTTAAATGCTTTTAAAATTGAAGTCAAAAACTACGTCTTGTCTTTAGCCTTTGAGAGGGTGGGCTAGTCTTCGTTGTTTAATAGGATGTGTCTTGTTTTAAGTTTTGTGTTTTACTGCAATGTTTTTTGATTGTACAGCACTTCGGTCTGCAGGTGCAGTTGTAAAGTGCTCTATAAATAAAGTGAATGAATGATGGTGATAAAACCAAAATAAAATATGTATGTTTTTTTTTGTTTTTTTTGCTACAGGGCAGGACAGGGGAAGGGAAGAGATATATAAATTGAAAACAAAAGGTTCTAGGCATTAATACTTACCCTCTTGATTTTTGATTCTAGAGATCCTGCGGCGATAGTAAATCACAACAGCAGCTAAAAGTCCAGCCAGCAGCAGAACAGCAACAACTATTCCAACTATCACAGCTGAAGACCATCCCAAATCAGCTGCAAAGAGACAGTAAATTATTAGAGAACAAAATATTGTTCATGATTCAGGACTGACAGGTGTACAGTAGGCTATACACACATACAATATGTTACTTTCCACATTAGCTTATAGTGGACCTTAGGCTTGCTTTGGTTATCTGTGTTACTGGTGTTAAACTGTGTTCATACACAGATCACATTACCTTCTGATGTCATCTGACTGACAAGACCATGGCAGAGGATTTGGTACACAACAGATCCTGAGTGTCATTGACAAATATATTACATTGTAAAATATGCGATCAGTACATGGATGTTTTTTTTTTACATGGATGCTTTAAAATATTTAATTAGCAATTAAAATTGTTATCTTTTAAAACTGTTATTTTTTAAATCACAACTACTCAGTGCTGATTTTTGATTAAGGCAATGTATGTTCACAAGAAACATGCTGGATGATGACATCACTGAATTCAATGATGAACTGCCTTTAACTGAAAATGTTGTGTTTATTATTGTCCTTTTGCATTGACACACTATTTCCTATTTAATGGTGTAAAGCTGCTTTGACACAATATGTATTGATAATAGCACTATTATATATATATATATATATATTTTTTTTTTTAATTGTAAAAAATTATATGATCAAAAAGACATGCCAACATACAGTATGTTTTTGTTTCTATTACTTTTAAAATATGTTAACCATGTTTCAACTTGTTTAAGTTATGCAACATTCAGCTGTTTTAAGTCAGTTCAGTGTAATGTAAGTTAAATTGACTTGTAAAGTTAATTTGATTCAACAAAAAATTTAAGGCACCAACTAATTTTTTACAGTGTGATATTTATTTTGTTTTGCTGCTGATATCATATTGCCTAACCCTACTGTAAAGCATTAATATATATATATATATAATATATATATTTTGTATCTGTAATTATAGTACTAGTAAGAAATAGAAGCCAGCTTTTTTTCCATGTTTATTTGATTATTCCCAGATACTTTGTGCTAAACTGCTTTAATCTGAAACTCACCCCTGACAGAAACAAGGAACTGCTTTGAGCTCCCGCGGCCTCTGATCTGTACTTCATACAGTCCAGCGTGTTCGGTTCTGGCGTTTGTGATGGTCAGAGATCCAGTTTGATCTAGTTTTAGTCTGTTTCTGAATCGTTCATCAGCATCATTTAATGAGTGATTGTCAGTTCCTACATCAATTTTAGCTAGGAGGAGGCCTTTATCTCCAAACCTCCATATGACCAGATCATCTTTCTGTAATTCAGCAGCATCATTCTGTAGAATCACAGATTCCCCTATATTCACTGACACTGACTTCACTCCATCTGTCTCTTCAACCACATCTGGAAAACAAACAGACCAGAACTGATTCATAGAGATTTTTGTAACAACATGAAATCATACTGTGTGATATCATGAAACCTGAAACAAGATGACTTTCTTCTTCAAGAGATTTTCTTAAGATACTCACCAATGACATTTACATGAAATATCTTGGATGTGGTCTTTTTGCTAGAGATTGTTAGTTTATATTGTCCCGAGTGTATCTTCCTGGTGTTTCTGATGGTGAGAGAGCCAGTTTGTTGGTCCACCTGCAATCTGCCTGCGAATGTCACATCATCGGTGAAAAAAATTGAGGTCAAGTCGTTCTTTCTAGTTATTGTAGATATGACTGATTCTTTAGGTCCAAATCCCCAGAGTATAGTATCGTCGTTCAGTATTTCAGAAAGATTGGTGTGTAGAATTACAGAATCTCCTTCCATCACTGACATTTTCTCTTCAGTTTCTGCATTACAAACACCTGTAGAACATAAATGAATTATTATAGATATAGATTAGTTTAGTAACCTCAGTGAACAGACTCAACTGGAAACATTTGAGTAAACAAAATCAGTTTGTTGAAATAACTTGTTTAACTGGTTTAAAAGAGTACAAAACAATGTTCTACAGCGATGGCAAACCATAAGCCTCCATTTATTCTTCTCAGAGTATTCAACGTTATGCAAGTTGTGATGTTAAATAAGTAAGTAAGGGATCATCAACAGCTAGCCATGCGTTAAAGGATTTTAAAGGGGTCCTATTATGGTTTTCCACTCTTTCAACTTCCACTTCAAAGTCCACTTCGAAAGGAGATACTTTATTTAACAGAAATCACTTTTCAAAAACTACAGCTAATGACTCGTTTGGACTACAATGCATATTTTCCGGGATTTGTGACGTCACAAATACTGACGAGTGGGACGAGACCTGGTCGAGCTGCACTAGAGAAGGCAGCGAGTGTTCACTGTGTCACAGACACGCTAGATTTCCAAAGACAGACGACCTTACAGTGATTACAATAATCCAGTATAAATCACTGGCCCAGATAACCAATCACAACACACAAGCCCAGCTAACTGAGCAACCTAGTATGAGAGCCTGTTCTAGTACACCATCAAAACAAAATCAAGGCTTTGTAAAAGAGCATAATAGGACCCCTTTAAATGCAATGGAATAACAAACACATGGGAAAACCGCTCAGAAATGTCAGACAGGCTAAACAAAACTTTGGAGTGAGTGAGAGTGATTGTGGTGCTTATGTGTGTGTGTAAATGAGGTACAGGTGTGGTAAGGAAATTGGCTGATGAATGAGGTGCAGGTTTGGCAATGTGATTGTGATGCATTGACTCATGGGAGATGTAGTTTGGGTGTGGTGCAACAGTATGAGAGGTGCTAGTGTCCAAGTGATGATATGGTGACATCTGGTGGTTGATGGGTGGAATGGTCCTGAGACTCCAATAATCAAATAAGCACAAAACAGCCTGACAGCCCCTCGCGGACGACTGTCGCGCACAAATGAAAAACTAAACACAAAATAAAGCCCAAGCCTGGTTCTGTCTCGTCCTTCACTGTCGTCGCTCCTCTTTTGTATCTTTCCGATCTCCTCCGTGGGACTCGAGACCTCGCTCTGTTCCCACGGCTCTTGCCCCGCCCACTCGTCACAAATGTTAATATTAGGGCTTGACGATTAAACGAAAAGTAATCGAAACCGAAATTTAGAACCTCTAACCGACGTAATTTTCCCATCTTTGTTATTTCGGTTATTTCCTGAAAATACTACCCCCTTAAAAACATCTGTAGCCACATGATTCTACCTGTCAGTGGCATAAAAGCATAACACAGAGATGAACGCCGGTTCAACACAGTGATGGTGCGCGAGCGGTGAGCCTTGAGTCTTCACTAAACTTTGTCAGTTGTATTTGTTTTATGGTTTGGACGTTCAAGCAATTAGACGATCGGATGTGTATGTGTATTATATGGAGCTACCATGTTCGCGCAGCTGCAACACCTCTCTCCCAGGTCCTCACCGCCACTCCTCGCACTCACGACGAGTGGATCTTGAACCCGGGTCTCCGGCATGAGACAAGGAGGCTAAAAGACTGCAGCCACTAGCGTCTGTCGCTAGTGCGTCTCTAGAGATCGGGAAGTGAGGTTTACCTGCACAGCACCTACTCGCTGGCCTCCGTTACACCTGGCTGGTGGTTGCTTGACTGTCCCAGTCGAAAAAAGTGGATGTTAGAGGCATTGTTTAGTGTGAAGGGAACTTGTAGTATTTATGGTAAGGGCATTTTATTTAATTTTTTTTTTTTTTTTTTACCTAATGTTCCTTTGTTGTAAAGGACTGTGTTTTCCCTTTAAGGGATGCATGGTTACCATTTACTTTAGATTTAATACTTTTGTTATCTTTTTTTATTTCTTTTGCTCTGTGAATTTGGAACCCGAGTGTCAGAGGAGAGATTAGGCCCCAAAAATACTCGATTAATAGTGACTGTGTTATGATGCTGACTTGTGTTACCTGTGTTGCCCATTGTTAATTAAGTTGTTTTTTCTTTTATTTTGTAGGTTAAGTTTTGGTTTCTTAAGCCGGTGGTGGTCACCTGGTTGCCCTCACTGTGTGGATGGCAGTGTTGAGGTGGCTGGGATGTGTGGGGTTTGATCACTTTATCTTTGTTTTTTACTGTAGAATACTTTTTGCTATTGTGCCACTTCTGTCTTCACTTTCAAGCCCCTTTCACACTGCCATTCCGGCAAATACAGGGGTAAAGTGTTCCTGTAATTGTTCCCTGGTCGCTAGATTTGGCACTTTCACACTGCCAGTGATGACCCGGTATATGTGCGTGCTTTCACACACAACCCTTGAAGATCCCGTAACGACACGTGACATCAGCGCGTGACGTGTAATGTACGAGTCGACAACGCTTGGCACGTTATACTTTTAACTGAAGCAAGCAAACGATCTCTGAGTCAGCGCGGAAAGTGAGGAACTAACTGATCTCTGCTTCATTACAGTTTGCACATATGTTTTCGTCACGAATGTTGATCTTCCTTCAAAACAGCCGGTAAAAAAGTCGCGCGATAACGCGCGTCATCACTTCGATACGGAATTAGATCTGGCTTTTGTTCACACAGCGCTCGTTCCGGATCGATTACCGCAATGTTACTATGTCCCCGACCCGGATTCGATTCGGTAATCAATTCCGGGACGTGGTTGCTTTCACACAGAAGGCGACCAGGCAATGTTACGGGAATATTGCGGGTCCGACGTGCAGTGTGAAAGGGGCTTAGGTAATCTGTGGGCATGGTTTTCTTTTCGTTGTTTCTTTTTTACTGGTATAGCATCAAAGAGTGTTTATGTGATGTTTTGATATTTTTGATCCCGACTGAATAAAGATGTGCCTATTGATCAAAGTCACCTCATGACCCCTTTCGTCTGGTTACTGTTGACCTCTTCAGGTCATCTCAACACACTAGTACTGCTATTTGCATCGCAATATTTGACCAGAAGTGTAAAAATAACAGTTATCTTCATCATTTATGGTTTGTTATTCTGCCAGCTTCAAATCACACAGAGATGTTATAGTGCGGTAAGATCACATTTATTTAAATTAATTATCGAGAGAGAGAGAGAGAGAGAGATGACAGACAGTTGTGTGTGCTGCTGCGTCTGTGTGTGTCTCTACACAAACAATCAATTACTTACTTCAAAAAGAGCACCACTTCATTGCTGAGAAATACACTGATCTAATATCTATTGTATTAATAAAAATCGTGCAGGGAAGCGTTGAGTGGTCTACATTTGGTTTTGTAAATCAAAAATCAAAATATGGTGCAATCTGCAATCTCCGACTCTCTCTCTCTCGGTCTGAGTGTGTGTTTGTGTGTGTGTGTGTGTGTGTGTGTGTGTGTGTGCATCGATTAAAGGCAGTGCATTAATACAGAACGGTGATTAAACTGACTTGGAACTACCTGTGCATTACACAGTTTTACTACATACTTACCAGGCAGTCAATCAGAATCCAGTATTCAGACAGACCAGAACAAAGCACAGAAACCCAGAGTATTCCGCAATATCATCGGGAAACGCCCACGCTCCCTCATTCTTATGGGATTTCTACGACTGTACCTATTGTCCTGTGGCCGAACGAGATAACATTTTTATGGCTGGAGGGAGGCACTTAAATGTCCTGTATGAACGCTTTCCTGTCACATATATAACACATGCACATTAACTCCATGGAATGCAGCAGGTTTCATTCCGAGCAAATTTTGAAAACGGGGCAATGGTCAATAATCTAACTCTGGCTGATGGTTTATTAAACAACGGTTTAAGAATGTGTTTAAATGCAATCATTGTGTGAGACGTCACATCCAGTATGATTGTGTTTGTACTTGAACCGTCTTTAAATGTTTACTCGGACCGGACACACGATGGGTGAATATTTTCAGCAGATATCGACGGCTGATTGAGAAGACACTTGCAATTGTTTAAAACTTTGCCACGTTATTTATAAATGTTGGTTTCGCTTTTAAAAGCTTGAAGACTTAAGTTGATGTCTGAAACCGAAAGTATCATAAACGGAACTAAAAGAATAAAATAAATACACTTACCTTCCAGAATCAACAGAGACAACAATATTATCATCTGCGTGTTTTCGTAGAACCGTGAATGTAATACGAATGATTTATGGAGATGAATTACTATTCTGCTGTTTCGCTGATTCTCCATTCCTTCATCAGAAGCCGCTCCCACACGGAGAAGAGTTTTGCGGCAGACTGCAAGAGAGGGGCGTACCTTAAAGTTGGCAATTGATGGGAAGTTCTCGGATCAAGCCAGCCGCCAAGTAGAAAAGCACGGTCAATCTAGCCGCCACGTTATTTCCAGGGTCGCGTATAAACTGCGTATTACGGTAATACCGTTTGAGAACTGATCTGAATGGAGTGCTCTTCCAGCGAACGCTACTTTTTCCCCCAACACACAGTCCGTTACTGTCTGATGCTGAATACCAAAATAAAAAGCCTCTAATACTCATATTACAAAATAAGAACAATAATATATGTTTGCTGCATCTCTACATTTGAAAAGCTATACAAATAAAAGTTCTAGAATGCACAGACTGGTTCCACCTTAGACAGACAGTACAGTGTCAGCTTCATGCTGCTGCATCTACTTTCAAATATCTATAAAAATAAAAGTTACAGATTGCACAGACCACTTTCACCTCAGATTGAGAGTACACCTTACCACCATCTCAGCTGCATCGTTTCAGGACTGTCTGATGCGTAATTACAAAATAAAAGCCCCCCAAATATCATAAATGAGATGCTGCATCTCTACATTCAAAAATCTATAAAAATAAAAGTTATAGATTGCACAGACCACTTTCACGTCAGATTGACGGTACACCTTGCCACAATCTCAGCTGCATCGTTTCAGGACAGTCTGATATGGAATTACAAAATAAGAGCCTCCCAAATTTCATAAATAAGATGCTGCATCTCTACTTTCAAAAATGTATATTTAAAAAAGTTACAGATTGCACAGACTACTTTCACCTCATATTGAGAGTACACCTTGCCACAATGTCAGATGCATCGTTTCAGGACAGTCTGATGTGTAATTAAAAAATAAAAGCCTCCCAAATCTCATAAATGGGATGCTGCATCTCTATTTTCAAAAATCTATAAAAATCTAAGTTATAGATTGCACAGACCACTTTCACCTCAGATTGAGAGTACACCTTGCCACAATGTCAGATGCATCGTTTCAGGACAGTCTGATGCGTAATTACAAAATAAGAGCCCCCCAAATATCATAAATGAGATGCTGCATCTATACATTCAAAAATCTTTAAAAATAAAAGTTATAGATTGCACAGACCACTTTCACCTCAGATTGAGAGTACACCTTGCCACAATGTCAGCTGCATCGTTTCAGGACAGTCTGATGTGTAATTACAAAATAAGAGCCCCCCAAATATCATAAATGAGATGCTGCATCTCTACATTCAAAAATCTATAAAAATAAAAGTTATAGATTGCACAGACCACTTTCATTTTAGATTGTGAGTACACCTTGCCACAATCTCAGCTGCATCGTTTCAGGACAGTCTGATATGGAATTAAAAAATAAGAGCCTCCCAAATTTCATAAATAAGATGCTGCATCTCTACTTTCAAAAATGTATATTTAAAAAAGTTACAGATTGCACAGACTACTTTCACCTCATATTGAGAGTACACCTTGCCACAATGTCAGATGCATCGTTTCAGGACAGTCTGATGTGTAATTACAAAATAAAAGCCTCCCAAATCTCATAAATGGGATGCTGCATCTCTATTTTCAAAAATCTATAAAAATCTAAGTTATAGATTGCACAGGCCACTTTCACCTCAGATTGAGAGTACACCTTGCCACAATGTCAGCTGCATCGTTTCAGGACAGTCTGATGTGGAATTACAAAATAAGAGCCTCCCAAATCTCATAAACAAGCTTCTGCATCTCTACTTTCAAAAATCTATAAAAACAAACGTTATAGATTGCACAGACCACTTTCACCTCAGATTGAGAGTACACCTTGCCACAATGTCAGCTGCATCGTTTCAGGACAGTCTGATGCGTAATTACAAAATAAAAGCCCCCCAAATATCATAAATGAGATGCTGCATCTATACATTCAAAAATCTTTAAAAATAAAAGTTATAGATTGCACAGACCACTTTCACCTCAGATTGAGAGTACACCTTGCCACAATGTCAGCTGCATCGTTTCAGGACAGTCTGATGTGTAATTACAAAATAAGAGCCCCCCAAATATCATAAATGAGATGCTGCATCTCTACATTCAAAAATCTATAAAAATAAAAGTTATAGATTGCACAGACCACTTTCATGTTAGATTGTGAGTACACCTTGCCACAATCTCAGCTGCATCGTTTCAGGACAGTCTGATATGGAATTAAAAAATAAGAGCCTCCCAAATTTCATAAATAAGATGCTGCATCTTTACTTTCAAAAATGTATATTTAAAAAAGTTATAGATTGCACAGACTACTTTCACCTCATATTGAGAGTACACCTTGCCACAATGTCAGCTGCATCGTTTCAGGACAGTCTGATGTGAAATTTCAAAATAAGAGCCTCTCAAATCTCGTAAACAAGCTTCTGCATAAAATATATAAAAATATATAAAAATAAAAGTTAAAGATTGCACAGACCACTTTCACCTTAGATTGAGAGTACACCTTGCCACAATGTCAGCTGCATCGTTTCAGGACAGTCTGATGTGAAATTACAAAATAAGAGCCTCACAAATCTCATAAATGGGTTGCTGCATCTCTATTTTCAAAAATCTATAAAAATCTATTTTATAGATTGCACAGACCACTTTCACCTCAGATTGAGAGTACACCTTGCCACAATGTCAGCTGCATCGTTTCAGGACAGTCTGATGTGTAATTACAAAATAGGAGCCCCCCAAATATCATAAATGAGATGCTGCATCTCTACATTCAAAAATCTATCAAAATAAAAGTTATAGATTGCACAGACGACTTTCACCTCAGATTGAGAGTACACCTTGCCACAATGTCAGATGCATTGTTTCAGGACGGTCTGATGTGAGATTTTCAAAATAAGAGCCTAACAAATCTCATAAATGGGATGCTGCATCTCTATTTTCAAAAATCTTTAAAAATCTGTTATAGATTGCACAGGCCACTTTCACCTCAGATTGAGAGTACACCTTGCCACAATGTCAGATGCAAGTGTAGCCAGGTTTTATAATGAGAAACCCTATTTAGCTGTCTAACCCAGTCACGAAAGGGTTAACTTTCATTTTGTATCTTTGATGGACTTGTGAGTGAGCCAATGGGTGAATTTTATGAGGTACTGAACTGACCAATCAGCTGCCAGCTAGGCTCCGTTACAGTTACGCCTCTAGTTTTGTGTCACTGCACGTTCTTTTGGCGCTTGCATTTGAGCATAGAAGGCTGCGTTATCTGCTTGGTAAGATGAACGAAACAATATAAAGTTAATTAAACGAGTTCTGTAATCATTATCGATTATACTAACTATACCTTATTGTAATATAGAGTGTAAACGAAAGCTGTGCCTGAATCCACTGTTATCACGGAGCTAAAAGCAGTGAATTCCGTTAAAATGGTGAGTTGTTTATCTGTCTGAGATCGCTAATATTCATGCTAACAGGCCAGGCAAAGGTGCTCATTGTGTAAAGCTAAAAGTGTAAGGTTTAAAGCCTGCAGTGTGCATATGTTAATAAGGTAATTAGCCACAATAGGCTAGCGAAATACTGGTTAATGTGTTTGAAACCATAAAGAAATGTTAACTTTTCATACTGTTGATAAATAGTTAGTTTGTTAAATAATGATGTTAAAAATTGTAGATTTAATTGTGGTCACTGAAGCTTAAAGAGGTAATAATTTTTAGTGCATTCTTTCCACTGTTACCGGTGCAGAGGGGGATAAATAAGCACACTAACGCTTTAATGCCTCTAATTTAAAGTGATACAATTTGATTAATGTTTACATGCAATTTATGCAGTTTTATTCTTCATACTGTTAATGTTACTACCGTAAGGTTTCATAAAACTTGATTTTGAAATGTGTCTTTATGGAGGATGTAATTTATGTAAATTTAATTTTGATACTAGAGAGAAATTTATATGGTTTTGATACCTGAGAAGAAACATAAGAGCTGTTGTACAACGAGAGAAAGATTTTTATACTGCATTATAGGTGTACTGAAATATTATCTCATTTTATTTTGTAGAAGCCTGTAGCAGTCCATTTATTCACTGAATGGTAATTGAAAGAAATGATTTGGCCTTATTTATAGGTCAGGTTTTGGTAAAGAGTTGGAAACATCGTGCAGAGATCCTTTCCACGGAGTGATACAGATCCACACGTTCCAGACGTTCTCCCAGAGATTCATAGATTCCCAGTCCGGGTGGCTGGGTGGCGAGCCAACCGTGTTTGTGACTCTGACTTTAGACGAACTGCCTGGATCATCCTCTTCATCTTCGTTGTGGTAGGACAAAAACTAACTCAGAGTTAAAAAAAAGGGCCCCAACGGTGAAACTGAACTTTTGTCAACCAAGGCAAAACGAACCGAGGACGAACTGAGCTCAACGATTCTGATACGAGAGGGTTTTGTTTTGTTTTTGTGCGCACTTTATTATTTTAGTTTGTTATTTTTCATAAATGTGTTTTTGCTTGTATGTATGTTTCACCCTGTGAATTTAATACAGGTTTGTCTAAACTGTCATTCTGGTGTGGTATTCCTTTTTAATTGATCTTCAATTCTCAGGCTCTTAACAATTTAGCGTCTTCTGATTCTGGTCCAAATCGTATTTATGATAACCTCTATGACTACTTTAGACTATTAAATCTATGTACGTTATTACTATCTCGTAATAAGGGTTACATTATTGGCGAGCCAGCCAGGAGCCAGAGACATTGAATATCAATATTGAAAGAATACGCAAAATGGATTTCATACAGAAGTCAGGTGTTAAAATTCCAAATTCAGTGATCGTTAGTGGGGTAACACAGGTAGCAGATCAGGATGAGCAAGTCGTTGACTTCCTTAGGGAGTACGGTTCCATCGAAGTAGCCATTCTCGTTGATGATTCTAAATCAGAATTTTACCAAAACCTGATCATTGAGTTTTCGAGCGGTTCAGCTTTAGTGAACTTAGAGCCACTTTTGCCATTCACACACACAGTGCAGGGTGATCCATGTGCTAAATATGTTGTAAAAGCATTAAGCAGTGTGTACACTACGCAGATTGGCAGTAATGCTACAAAAACGTATCTAGCTGAGTTAAAGGGCTTAGCCAAGCTAAGTGGAAAAGACTATGGGGAGGTGTTGAAAGAGATGATGTCTCAGATTGGTGAAGATATTGAAGCTATGAAACCCGTAGGTATAGATGTCTCCCCTTCACATGTCGAGACCCCAGTTGTGACACTTCAACCCCCTACCCCTGAAGATCAACAGCCCCTAGTCTCACTCTTGAATGCCCCACGGGAAGGAAATCGCTTAAATGCCACTGATTCAGTCCTGTTCACTAATGGAGGGAAAGCTCCGTCCCTTTCAGTGAGTGACATAAACCCAGCAGAGATACAGAAGGTGGTGGTTGAGCATATTGTGAGGAGTGAAGGTGTTAGCCCACACTTGCAATCTCCTGTAAGGCTTCGTTCTTTTTCTGGAAAAGTTCCCAGACCCAGTAACGAAGCTGATTACGACACTTGGCGCTCACACATCGAACTGCTTTTAAATGATCCTAGCATGTCCCATCTTCAGATCTCAAGAAGAATACTCGAATGTCTACTTTCGCCTGCAGCAGATGTTGTCAAAGGGCTACGGCCTGGATCACCCCCCATCGCTTACCTGCAGCTCTTGGACTCAGCCTTTGGTACTGTTGAGGATGGGGAAGAACTTTTTGCACAGTTTATGAACACCCTTCAAGACCCGGGTGAGAAACCCTCCACTTATCTTCATCGATTGCAATTAGCATTGAACCTAGCTGTGAGAAGGGGTGGGGCTGCACCGGCCGATGTAGATAAACACCTACTCAAACAGTTCTGTAGAGGATGCTGGGACAATTCTCTACTTTCTTGCCTGCAACTTGAGCAGAAGAAAAGCAACCCCCCTTCATTTGCTGACCTCCTGCTGTTACTAAGAACAGAAGAAGACCGACAGTTAGCAAAAGCTAGTCGCATGAAAAAACACATTGGCACCACCAGGCAACGTGGCCAGCTTCAGCTCCAAAGTGCGTGGGCCTGTGCAGAGTCAAGAGAGAAGTCAGAGGTCAGTCTCAGTGTTATTGAGGATCTTGGGAGGCAAGTAGCCAGTTTACAAAGCCAATTAACCTATTTGATGGCACAGAAAAAGACAAAGGGGGCTGATAACAGGGGAGCAGCAGGGAAAAGTCCAGGCAGAGTACAAAAACTTGATCGTGTTGACACAGACATGCTAAAACAGACAAAGAAAAAGCAGACTAACAGACCCAGGCCTTGGTACTGCTTTAACTGTGGGGAGGATGGGCACATTGCCCCAGTTTGCACAGACAGGGCAAACTCTGCTTTAGTAGCTGAAAAGAAAAAAAAGTTAGAGGAGAAGCAGCAATTGTGGGACGCACAAAACCGTCTCAACTTACCTTTAAACGACTAGCAGTTCCTGTTGGGGGACAAACAGGGACTGAAGAGAGTCAACAACGTCCCTCAGACGTAAATGGTGAAGACAAGGCTGAAGTATGTGCTAATCTAAAACACTCAAGTAAGAACCACCCTTTTAAACTCCCTAAGGGGTTGGTTGGTACCAAGAGTACAGCTAAAGTCCACATAAAGGGTGAAGAAGTCAGCTGCCTACTAGATACGGGTTCCCAAGTAACAACAGTCCCCCGGTCATTTTATGAACAGCACTTTCCAGAGCAGGATATTAAGCCACTACATGATCTCTTGGAGGTGGAAGGAGCGAATGGACAGTCCGTACCCTACTTGGGATACATAGAAATGACTGTAACTTTTCCAAAAGAGTTTATTGGAGCGTCAATGGATGTAAATACACTCGCTTTGGTTGTTCCTGACATTCGAGCCACTTCACACTCTCTTGTGCTTATAGGCACCAATACGCTGGATGTACTGTATGACATGTACTTCGAAGCCGGATTGACACGCCATCAACCAATCCCACATGGCTATAGAGCAGTTCTTAAATGTCTTGAGCTTAGACAAAAACAGACCAACAACAGTCAACCCAGTGTAGTAACATTGCAAGGTAGAAGTTCTAAAGTCATTCCAGCGGGTGAAACTGTAGTAGTTGAGGGAGTTGCTTTAGCTTATTGTTTGCAGAATGAGAAGTTTGTAGTCATTGAGCAGCCATCATTACCCTCCTTGCCGGGTGGCTTGTTAGTAACCGCTAGCTTAGTCGACATTCCCCAGCAGCGGCCCTATAAGCTACCAGTAGTCATCAGTAATGAGTCTGACCATGATATAGTCATTCCTGCTAAATGTGCGATTGCAGAGATAAGTGCTTACCAGAGCATCTTGTTACAGGAGCACAGTGTAGTAAAACAATCAGAACCCCTCCCAAAATCACCAGAGGCTCAGTCAAACAATAAGCACAACTTAAACTTCAATTTCAGTGAGTCCCCAATTCCATCTGAATGGAGAGAACGCATCACTCAGCAGCTCAACAACATGCCCGACGTGTTTGCACAACATGACTTGGATTTTGGCAGAACAGATAAGGTGGCACACAACATAAAACTCTCAGATGAAACTCCTTTTAAACAGCGTGCAAGACCAATACACCCACAAGACATCGAAGCTGTTCGCAAACACATTCAGGAGCTTCTTGATGCAGGAGTCATCAGAGAGTCTGAGTCACCGTTTTCGTCACCGATAGTAGTGGTCAGGAAAAAGAATGGCCAAGTCCGGTTGTGCATAGACTACAGGCGTCTGAATCTCCAGACCATAAAAGATGCATACTCTCTTCCAAAGCTGGAAGACACATTCTCAGCGCTCAGTGGTTCCCAGTGGTTCTCCGTCCTTGATTTAAAGTCTGGTTATTACCAAATCGAAGTTGAGGAAGCAGACAAACCCAAGACCGCATTCGTGTGTCCACTTGGGTTCTGGGAATTTAACCGAATGCCTCAGGGAGTGACTAATGCACCGAGCACATTCCAAAGACTAATGGAAAAGTGCATGGGGGACATGCATTTAAAGGATGTGCTAGTCTTTATTGACGACTTGATTGTGTTCTCAAAGACTCTAGAGGAGCATGAAGCAAGGCTGATGAAGGTGCTCACACGCCTCAGAGAGTTTGGGTTGAAATTATCACCTGAAAAGTGTGTCTTCTTCCAGACGTCAGTCCGTTATCTTGGGCATGTAGTTTCCAGGAATGGAGTCGAGACTGATCCAGAGAAGATTGCTGCTCTTAAGACTTGGCCAGTCCCAAAAAACCTGCGAGAGCTGAGATCTTTTCTTGGGTTTGCTGGGTACTATCGGAGGTTTGTTAAGGGCTACTCCAACATCGTTAAGCCCCTCCACAATCTAACCTCTGGTTACCCACCTTCTCACAGGAAATTAAAGTCAGATGAGAAAGCAGGTCAGTACCGCAACCCAAAGGAGGTCTTTGGGAGTCGCTGGACACCCGCTTGCCAGCAGGCATTTGACCTGGTGATTGAGAGCCTTACCTCCGCCCCTGTGTTAGGTTTTGCTGATCCCCAGAAGCCCTATGTACTCCACACCGATGCAAGCACCACTGGACTCGGTGCTGTTTTGTATCAGGAACAGGAGGGTCAGTGTCGAGTCATAGGCTATGCAAGCAGAGGGTTGTCAAGGAGTGAGAGCCGCTATCCAGCACACAAGTTGGAATTTTTAGCACTCAAGTGGTCAGTGACAGAAAAGTTCAGTGATTATCTCTACGGCAACCACTTCACCGTTGTTACTGACAGCAATCCGCTGACATACATACTGACCTCAGCAAAACTGGATGCGACAAGCTATAGGTGGCTGGCAGCACTGTCCACTTTCTCATTCAAACTTTTCTATCGTCCAGGAAAGCAAAATGGCGATGCAGATGGACTGTCCCGCAGGCCTCATGGGGAGCTTGCTGATGATCTTAAATCTCAAAAAGAGAGAGAGCGCATAAGACAGTTTACTCAGGGTCACCTCTCTGATCCAGAAAATATAGATGCAGTAGATCAAGCTGTTGTGCAAGCAATCTGTGAGAGACAGCTCATTTACAGTGTCAGTACAGACGGTGTTGCCTTAGTTGAAACTCTTGCCATTTCACCTACTGCTGTGCCTGACAGTTATGGGCAAGAAGATGACCTTGGTGGGTTGCCAGTTATCCCCCACTTAACTGAGACAGAGCTTGTGAGTAAACAAAGAGCTGATCAAAGTATAAAGCATGTCATTTCCCAGATCGAGCAGGGAGAAAAACCACCCCCAACCTTGCGACATGAACTCACTGAGCTTCCACTGTTGTTGAGGGAGTTAAATCGCCTTGAACTCCGTAATAACATCTTGTACCGGAGGCGCCAAGTGGGCTCTCAGACCTTTTATCAGCTTGTACTCCCAGCTGAACTTCGTGACACAGTGTTGACCAGCCTACACAATCACATGGGTCATATGGGGGTTGATCGCACACTGGATCTTGTAAGGACCAGATTCTTTTGGCCAAAAATGGCTTTGGATGTGGAGAGAAAAGTCAAAACATGTGGCAGGTGCGTAAGGAGGAAGGCGCTACCTGAGAGAGCTGCGCCTTTGGTCAACATTAACACCACCAGACCCCTTGAGCTCCTCTGTATGGACTTCCTCTCTCTTGAACCTGACAAAAGTGGGACCAAAGACATACTGGTGATTACAGATCACTTTACTAAGTTTGCGGTTGCCATACCAACACCTAACCAAAAGGCCCGCACAGTGGCAAAGTGTCTGTGGGAAAACTTTATGGTGAACTATGGAATGCCAGAAAAGTTACACAGTGATCAGGGACGTGATTTCAAGTCCAGCACGATAAAAGAACTCTGTCGAGTGGCCGGCATACATAAAGTAAGAACAACCCCATACCACCCTAGGGGCAACCCCGTTGAGCGATTTAATCGCACCCTACTAAACATGCTAGGTACTCTTGAAAGCCCAGAAAAATCTCGTTGGCGTGATTTTGTAAAACCCCTGGTCCACGCTTATAATTGCACCAGGAATGAGGTGACAGGATTCACACCATATGAACTGATGTTCGGACGTCAGCCTCGTCTGCCAGTTGATTTGGCGTTTGGATTGCCAGTGCAAGGGGGTCAGCAAACATCACACGCAGAGTATGTGCAAAACCTTAAGTCACGACTTGAAGACAGCTACAAGATAGCAATTGAAAATGCTGCAAAGATAGCACGCAAGAACAAAGTGAGGTATGACAGGCATGTGACTGCTTCGGACTTGGAAGCTGGAGACCGAGTATTGGTCAGAAACGTTCGCATTCGAGGAAAACATAAGATTTCAGACAAGTGGGAGTCAATTGTCCATGTGGTGGTGAGGAGAGCAGGTACCCTGCCCGTCTATACAGTCAAACCTGAAAATCAGGATGGTCCTTTGAGAACACTGCATAGGGACTTACTCCTTCCGTGTGGTTACTTGTCTACAGAGGTCAACAAGGCGCCTGACCAGCAGCCCACAAGGCGCAGACCAGCAACCCGTGCAAATCCTACTGTGGATGAAAATAATTTCTCAGACGATGAAGATGAGATCATTCCTGCTTACTATTTCAGAGAACCCCAAAATGCTCAGTTTCCCACAGTCCATGACCGTCTAGTGCAGCCTGATCCACCTATGTCTACTGTGCAGGATAAACAGCATACTGAACCTCCAAGCAATTGTCCTGTTGAGAGTCCTGTAAATGCTCAAAATGTTGATTGCACTCCTGAGATTAACAAGCCACCTGATATGTCCAATGGTGCCTCAAACAGTCCTCTCACACTTAATGACCCTAACTGTCACCACTACGACACTGAGGACCTACTTACCGAAAGAGTCATGCTTGATGAACAAGTGGATGAAATCGTTATGACCGAAAGTAACTTACCTGCTAGTAAAAACCCTGTGGAGGAACAAAACTTACCTGATGATGACATCCAAATTGAGCAGCTTCCAGTGTTCTCTGACATGTTAGAGAGTGGAAAGGAGATGAACCGTAAAGAACCAGAAGAGGAAATAAAGGATACAACAGTCAGGAGATCAGAGAGAAACCGTCAGCCGTCAAAGAGACTTGACTATACTGAACTCGGAAACCCCTTTGTCACAGTGGTTAAATCATTCTTTCAGGGGTTAACCACAGCTGTGGCTGACATCTTAAGTGAGGGTGAGAACTCATATCCTTCTGTTCTGTACCCTGAGATACAAACAGTTCAACCATTGCCATGTACAGGGACGTACATGAGTTCAAAGGGGGAGAGTGTAGCCAGGTTTTATAATGAGAAACCCTATTTAGCTGTCTAACCCAGTCACGAAAGGGTTAACTTTCATTTTGTATCTTTGATGGACTTGTGAGTGAGCCAATGGGTGAATTTTATGAGGTACTGAACTGACCAATCAGCTGCCAGCTAGGCTCCGTTACAGTTACGCCTCTAGTTTTGTGTCACTGCACGTTCTTTTGGCGCTTGCATTTGAGCATAGAAGGCTGCGTTATCTGCTTGGTAAGATGAACGAAACAATATAAAGTTAATTAAACGAGTTCTGTAATCATTATCGATTATACTAACTATACCTTATTGTAATATAGAGTGTAAACGAAAGCTGTGCCTGAATCCACTGTTATCACGGAGCTAAAAGCAGTGAATTCCGTTAAAATGGTGAGTTGTTTATCTGTCTGAGATCGCTAATATTCATGCTAACAGGCCAGGCAAAGGTGCTCATTGTGTAAAGCTAAAAGTGTAAGGTTTAAAGCCTGCAGTGTGCATATGTTAATAAGGTAATTAGCCACAATAGGCTAGCGAAATACTGGTTAATGTGTTTGAAACCATAAAGAAATGTTAACTTTTCATACTGTTGATAAATAGTTAGTTTGTTAAATAATGATGTTAAAAATTGTAGATTTAATTGTGGTCACTGAAGCTTAAAGAGGTAATAATTTTTAGTGCATTCTTTCCACTGTTACCGGTGCAGAGGGGGATAAATAAGCACACTAACGCTTTAATGCCTCTAATTTAAAGTGATACAATTTGATTAATGTTTACATGCAATTTATGCAGTTTTATTCTTCATACTGTTAATGTTACTACCGTAAGGTTTCATAAAACTTGATTTTGAAATGTGTCTTTATGGAGGATGTAATTTATGTAAATTTAATTTTGATACTAGAGAGAAATTTATATGGTTTTGATACCTGAGAAGAAACATAAGAGCTGTTGTACAACGAGAGAAAGATTTTTATACTGCATTATAGGTGTACTGAAATATTATCTCATTTTATTTTGTAGAAGCCTGTAGCAGTCCATTTATTCACTGAATGGTAATTGAAAGAAATGATTTGGCCTTATTTATAGGTCAGGTTTTGGTAAAGAGTTGGAAACATCGTGCAGAGATCCTTTCCACGGAGTGATACAGATCCACACGTTCCAGACGTTCTCCCAGAGATTCATAGATTCCCAGTCCGGGTGGCTGGGTGGCGAGCCAACCGTGTTTGTGACTCTGACTTTAGACGAACTGCCTGGATCATCCTCTTCATCTTCGTTGTGGTAGGACAAAAACTAACTCAGAGTTAAAAAAAAGGGCCCCAACGGTGAAACTGAACTTTTGTCAACCAAGGCAAAACGAACCGAGGACGAACTGAGCTCAACGATTCTGATACGAGAGGGTTTTGTTTTGTTTTTGTGCGCACTTTATTATTTTAGTTTGTTATTTTTCATAAATGTGTTTTTGCTTGTATGTATGTTTCACCCTGTGAATTTAATACAGGTTTGTCTAAACTGTCATTCTGGTGTGGTATTCCTTTTTAATTGATCTTCAATTCTCAGGCTCTTAACAATTTAGCGTCTTCTGATTCTGGTCCAAATCGTATTTATGATAACCTCAATGACTACTTTAGACTATTAAATCTATGTACGTTATTACTACCTCGTAATAAGGGTTACACATCGTTTCAGGACAGTCTGATGTGTAATTACAAAATAAGAGCCTCCCAAATCTCATAAATGGGATGCTGCATCTCTATTTTCAAAAATCTATAAAAATCTAAGTTATAGATTGCACAAGCCACTTTCACCTCAGATTGAGAGTACACCTTGCCACAATGTCAGCTGCATCGTTTCAGGACAGTCTGATGTGGAATTACAAAATAAGAGCCTCCCAAATCTCATAAACAAGCTTCTGCATCTCTACTTTCAAAAATCTATAAAAACAAACGTTATAGATTGCACAGACCACTTTCACCTCAGATTGAGAGTACACCTTGCCACAATGTCAGCTGCATCGTTTCAGGACAGTCTGATGTGTAATTACAAAATAAGAGCCCCCAAATATCATAAATGATATGCTGCATCTCTACATTCAAAAATCTATAAAAATAAAAGTTATAGATTGCACAGACCACTTTCATGTTAGATTGTGAGTACACCTTGCCACAATCTCAGCTGCATCGTTTCAGGACAGTCTGATATGGAATTAAAAAATAAGAGCCTCCCAAATTTCATAAATAAGATGCTGCATCTCTACTTTCAAAAATGTATATTTAAAAAAGTTACAGATTGCACAGACTACTTTCACCTCATATTGAGAGTACACCTTGCCACAATGTCAGATGCATCGTTTCAGGACAGTCTGATGTGTAATTACAAAATAAAAGCCTCCCAAATCTCATAAATGGGATGCTGCATCTCTATTTTCAAAAATCTATAAAAATCTAAGTTATAGATTGCACAGGCCACTTTCACCTCAGATTGAGAGTACACCTTGCCACAATGTCAGCTGCATCGTTTCAGGACAGTCTGATGTGGAATTACAAAATAAGAGCCTCCCAAATCTCATAAACAAGCTTCTGCATCTCTACTTTCAAAAATCTATAAAAACAAACGTTATAGATTGCACAGACCACTTTCACCTCAGATTGAGAGTACACCTTGCCACAATGTCAGCTGCATCGTTTCAGGACAGTCTGATGCGTAATTACAAAATAAAAGCCCCCCAAATATCATAAATAAGATGCTGCATCTATACATTCAAAAATCTTTAAAAATAAAAGTTATAGATTGCGCAGACCACTTTCACCTCAGATTGAGAGTACACCTTGCCACAATGTCAGCTGCATCGTTTCAGGACAGTCTGATGTGTAATTACAAAATAAGAGCCCCCCAAATATCATAAATGAGATGCTGCATCTCTACATTCAAAAATCTATAAAAATAAAAGTTATAGATTGCACAGACCACTTTCATGTTAGATTGTGAGTACACCTTGCCACAATCTCAGCTGCATCGTTTCAGGACAGTCTGATATGGAATTAAAAAATAAGAGCCTCCCAAATTTCATAAATTAGATGCTGCATCTTTACTTTCAAAAATGTATATTTAAAAAAGTTATAGATTGCACAGACTACTTTCACCTCATATTGAGAGTACACCTTGCCACAATGTCAGCTGCATCGTTTCAGGACAGTCTGATGTGAAATTTCAAAATAAGAGCCTCTCAAATCTCGTAAACAAGCTTCTGCATAAAATATATAAAAATATATAAAAATAAAAGTTAAAGATTGCACAGACCACTTTCACCTTAGATTGAGAGTACACCTTGCCACAATGTCAGCTGCATCGTTTCAGGACAGTCTGATGTGAAATTACAAAATAAGAGCCTCACAAATCTCATAAATGGGATTCTGCATCTCTATTTTCAAAAATCTATAAAAATCTATTTTATAGATTGCACAGACCACTTTCACCTCAGATTGAGAGTACACCTTGCCACAATGTCAGCTGCATCGTTTCAGGACAGTCTGATGTGTAATTACAAAATAGGAGCCCCCCAAATATCATAAATGAGATGCTGCATCTCTACATTCAAAAATCTATCAAAATAAAAGTTATAGATTGCACAGACGACTTTCACCTCAGATTGAGAGTACACCTTGCCACAATGTCAGATGCATTGTTTCAGGACGGTCTGATGTGAGATTTTCAAAATAAGAGCCTAACAAATCTCATAAATGGGATGCTGCATCTCTATTTTCAAAAATCTTTAAAAATCTGTTATAGATTGCACAGGCCACTTTCACCTCAGATTGAGAGTACACCTTGCCACAATGTCAGCTGCATCGTTTCAGGACAGTCTGATGTTGAATTACAAAATAAGAGCCTCCCAAATCTCATAAACAAGCTTCTGCATCTCTACTTTCAAAAATCTATAAAAACAAACGTTATAGATTGCACAGACCACTTTCACCTCAGATTGAGAGTACACCTTGCCACAATGTCAGATGCATCGTTTCAGGACGGTCTGATGTTGAATTACAAAATAAGAGCCTCACAAATCTCATAAATGGGATGCTGCATTTCTATTTTCAAAAATCTATAAAAATCTAAGCTATAGATTGCACAGGCCACTTTCACCTCAGATTGAGAGTACACCTTGCCACAATGTCAGCTGCATCGTTTCAGGACAGTCTGATGTGGAATTACAAAATAAGAGCCTCCCAAATCTCATAAACAAGCTTCTGCATCTCTACTTTCAAAAATCTATAAAAACAAACGTTATAGATTGCACAGACCACTTTCACCTCAGATTGAGAGTACACCTTGCCACAATGTCAGATGCATCGTTTCAGGATGGTCTGATGCGTAATTACAAAATAAGAGCCTCACAAATCTCATAAATGGGATGCTGCATCTCTATATTCAAAAATCTATAAAAATCTAAGTTATAGATTGCACAGACCACTTTCACCTCAGATTGAGAGTACACCTTGCCACAATGTCAGCTGCATCGTTTCAGGACAGTCTGATGTGTAATTACAAAATAAGAGCCCCCAAATATCATAAATGATATGCTGCATCTCTACATTCAAAAATCTATAAAAATAAAAGTTATAGATTGCACAGACCACTTTCATGTTAGATTGTGAGTACACCTTGCCACAATCTCAGCTGCATCGTTTCAGGACAGTCTGATATGGAATTAAAAAATAAGAGCCTCCCAAATTTCATAAATAAGATGCTGCATCTCTACTTTCAAAAATGTATATTTAAAAAAGTTACAGATTGCACAGACTACTTTCACCTCATATTGAGAGTACACCTTGCCACAATGTCAGATGCATCGTTTCAGGACAGTCTGATGTGTAATTACAAAATAAAAGCCTCCCAAATCTCATAAATGGGATGCTGCATCTCTATTTTCAAAAATCTATAAAAATCTAAGTTATAGATTGCACAGGCCACTTTCACCTCAGATTGAGAGTACACCTTGCCACAATGTCAGCTGCATCGTTTCAGGACAGTCTGATGTGGAATTACAAAATAAGAGCCTCCCAAATCTCATAAACAAGCTTCTGCATCTCTACTTTCAAAAATCTATAAAAACAAACGTTATAGATTGCACAGACCACTTTCACCTCAGATTGAGAGTACACCTTGCCACAATGTCAGCTGCATCGTTTCAGGACAGTCTGATGCGTAATTACAAAATAAAAGCCCCCCAAATATCATAAATAAGATGCTGCATCTATACATTCAAAAATCTTTAAAAATAAAAGTTATAGATTGCGCAGACCACTTTCACCTCAGATTGAGAGTACACCTTGCCACAATGTCAGCTGCATCGTTTCAGGACAGTCTGATGTGTAATTACAAAATAAGAGCCCCCCAAATATCATAAATGAGATGCTGCATCTCTACATTCAAAAATCTATAAAAATAAAAGTTATAGATTGCACAGACCACTTTCATGTTAGATTGTGAGTACACCTTGCCACAATCTCAGCTGCATCGTTTCAGGACAGTCTGATATGGAATTAAAAAATAAGAGCCTCCCAAATTTCATAAATTAGATGCTGCATCTTTACTTTCAAAAATGTATATTTAAAAAAGTTATAGATTGCACAGACTACTTTCACCTCATATTGAGAGTACACCTTGCCACAATGTCAGCTGCATCGTTTCAGGACAGTCTGATGTGAAATTTCAAAATAAGAGCCTCTCAAATCTCGTAAACAAGCTTCTGCATAAAATATATAAAAATATATAAAAATAAAAGTTAAAGATTGCACAGACCACTTTCACCTTAGATTGAGAGTACACCTTGCCACAATGTCAGCTGCATCGTTTCAGGACAGTCTGATGTGAAATTACAAAATAAGAGCCTCACAAATCTCATAAATGGGATTCTGCATCTCTATTTTCAAAAATCTATAAAAATCTATTTTATAGATTGCACAGACCACTTTCACCTCAGATTGAGAGTACACCTTGCCACAATGTCAGCTGCATCGTTTCAGGACAGTCTGATGTGTAATTACAAAATAGGAGCCCCCCAAATATCATAAATGAGATGCTGCATCTCTACATTCAAAAATCTATCAAAATAAAAGTTATAGATTGCACAGACGACTTTCACCTCAGATTGAGAGTACACCTTGCCACAATGTCAGATGCATTGTTTCAGGACGGTCTGATGTGAGATTTTCAAAATAAGAGCCTAACAAATCTCATAAATGGGATGCTGCATCTCTATTTTCAAAAATCTTTAAAAATCTGTTATAGATTGCACAGGCCACTTTCACCTCAGATTGAGAGTACACCTTGCCACAATGTCAGCTGCATCGTTTCAGGACAGTCTGATGTTGAATTACAAAATAAGAGCCTCCCAAATCTCATAAACAAGCTTCTGCATCTCTACTTTCAAAAATCTATAAAAACAAACGTTATAGATTGCACAGACCACTTTCACCTCAGATTGAGAGTACACCTTGCCACAATGTCAGATGCATCGTTTCAGGACGGTCTGATGTTGAATTACAAAATAAGAGCCTCACAAATCTCATAAATGGGATGCTGCATTTCTATTTTCAAAAATCTATAAAAATCTAAGCTATAGATTGCACAGGCCACTTTCACCTCAGATTGAGAGTACACCTTGCCACAATGTCAGCTGCATCGTTTCAGGACAGTCTGATGTGGAATTACAAAATAAGAGCCTCCCAAATCTCATAAACAAGCTTCTGCATCTCTACTTTCAAAAATCTATAAAAACAAACGTTATAGATTGCACAGACCACTTTCACCTCAGATTGAGAGTACACCTTGCCACAATGTCAGATGCATCGTTTCAGGATGGTCTGATGCGTAATTACAAAATAAGAGCCTCACAAATCTCATAAATGGGATGCTGCATCTCTATATTCAAAAATCTATAAAAATCTAAGTTATAGATTGCACAGGCCACTTTCACCTCAGATTGAGAGTACACCTTGCCACAATGTCAGATGCATCGTTTTAGGACGGTCTGATGTTGAATTACAAAATAAGAGCCTCCCAAATCTCATAAACAAGCTTCTGCATCTCTACTTTCAAAAATCTATAAAAACAAACGTTATAGATTGCACAAACCACTTTCACCTCAAATTGAGAGTACACCTTGCCACAATGTCAGCTGCATCGTTTCAGGACAGTCTGATGTTGAATTACAAAATAAGAGCCTCCCAAATCTCATAAACAAGCTTCTGCATCTCTACTTTCAAAAATCTATAAAAACAAACGTTATAGATTGCACAGACCACTTTCACCTCAGATTGAGAGTACACCTTGCCACAATGTCAGATGCATCGTTTCAGGACGGTCTGATGTTGAATTACAAAATAAGAGCCTCACAAATCTCATAAATGGGATGCTGCATTTCTATTTTCAAAAATCTATAAAAATCTAAGCTATAGATTGCACAGGCCACTTTCACCTCAGATTGAGAGTACACCTTGCCACAATGTCAGCTGCATCGTTTCAGGACAGTCTGATGTGGAATTACAAAATAAGAGCCTCCCAAATCTCATAAACAAGCTTCTGCATCTCTACTTTCAAAAATCTATAAAAACAAACGTTATAGATTGCACAGACCACTTTCACCTCAGATTGAGAGTACACCTTGCCAAAATGTCAGATGCATCGTTTCAGGATGGTCTGATGCGTAATTACAAAATAAGAGCCTCACAAATCTCATAAATGGGATGCTGCATCTCTATATTCAAAAATCTATAAAAATCTAAGTTATAGATTGCACAGGCCACTTTCACCTCAGATTGAGAGTACACCTTGCCACAATGTCAGATGCATCGTTTTAGGACGGTCTGATGTTGAATTACAAAATAAGAGCCTCCCAAATCTCATAAACAAGCTTCTGCATCTCTACTTTCAAAAATCTATAAAAACAAACGTTATAGATTGCACAGACCACTTTCACCTCAGATTGAGAGTACACCTTGCCACAATGTCAGCTGCATCGTTTCAGGACAGTCTGATGCGTAATTACAAAATAAAAGCCCCCCAAATATCATAAATGAGATGCTGCATCTCTACATTCAAAAATCTATAAAAATAAAAGTTATAGATTGCACAGACCACTTTCATGTTAGATTGTGAGTACACCTTGCCACAATCTCAGCTGCATCGTTTCAGGACAGTCTGATATGGAATTAAAAAATAAGAGCCTCCCAAATTTCATAAATAAGATGCTGCATCTCTACTTTCAAAAATGTATATTTAAAAAAGTTATAGATTGCACAGACTACTTTCACCTCATATTGAGAGTACACCTTGCCACAATGTCAGCTGCATCGTTTCAGGACAGTCTGATGTGAAATTTCAAAATAAGAGCCTCTCAAATCTCGTAAACAAGCTTCTGCATAAAATATATAAAAATATATAAAAATAAAAGTTAAAGATTGCACAGACCACTTTCACCTCAGATTGAGAGTACACCTTGCCACAATGTCAGCTGCATCGTTTCAGGACAGTCTGATGTGTAATTACAAAATAGGAGCCCCCCAAATATCATAAATGAGATGCTGCATCTCTACATTCAAAAATCTATCAAAATAAAAGTTATAGATTGCACAGACGACTTTCACCTCAGATTGAGAGTACACCTTGCCACAATGTCAGATGCATTGTTTCAGGACGGTCTGATGTGAGATTTTCAAAATAAGAGCCTAACAAATCTCATAAATGGGATGCTGCATCTCTATTTTCAAAAATCTTTAAAAATCTAAGTTATGGATTGCACAGGCCACTTTCACCTCAGATTGAGAGTACACCTTGCCACAATGTCAGCTGCATCGTTTCAGGACAGTCTGATGTGTAATTACAAAATAAGAGCCCCCCAAATATCATAAATGAGATGCTGCATCTCTACATTCAAAAATCTATAAAAATCTAAGTTATAGATTGCACAGGCCACTTTCACCTCAGATTGAGAGTACACCTTGCCACAATGTCAGATGCATTGTTTCAGGACGGTCTGATGTGAGATTACAAAATAAGAGCCTCCCAAATCTCATAAATGGGATGCTGCATCTCTATTTTCAAAAATCTTTAAAAATCTAAGTTATAGATTGCACAGGCCACTTTCACCTCAGATTGAGAGTACACCTTACCACAATGTCAGATGCATTGTTTCAGGATGGTCTGATGTGAGATTACAAAATAAGAGCCTCCCAAATCTCATAAATAGGATGCTGCATCCCTATATTCAAAAATCTATAAAAATCTAAATTCTAGATTGCACAGGCCACTTTCACCTCAGATTGAGAGTACACCTTGCCACAATGTCAGCTGCATCGTTTCAGGACAGTCTGATGTGGAATTACAAAATAACAGCCTCCCAAATATCATAAATGAGATGCTGCATCTATTTCAGAAAATCTATAAAATGTAAAGTTATAGATTGCACAGGCCACTTTCACCTCAGATTGAGAGTACACCTTGCCACAATGTCAGCTGCATCGTTTCAGGACAGTCTGATGTGTAATTACAAAATAAAAGCCTCCCAAATCTAAAAAATAAGCTGCAGCATCTCTATTTTCGAAATTATATATTTAAAAAAATTATTGATTGCACAGGCCACTTTCACCTCAGATTTAGAGTACACCTTGCCAAAATGTCAGCTGCATCGTTTCAGGACGGTCTGATGTGTAATTACAAAATAAGAGCCTCTCAAATCTCATAAACAAGCTGCTTCAGCTCTACTTTCAAAATTACATATGAAAAATTTTTATAGATTGCATATAGACTGCAGAAGCTTGTTTATGAGATTTGGGAGGCTCTTATTTTGAAAATCTCACATCAGACCGTCCTGAAACAATGCATCTGACATTGTGGCAAGGTGTACTCTCAATCTGAGGTGAAAGTGGCCTGTGCAATCTATAACTTAGATTTTTATAGATTTTTGAATGTAGAGATGCAGCATCTCATTTATGATATTTGGGGGGCTCTTATTTTGTAATTACACATCAGACTGTCCTGAAACGATGCAGCTGACATTGTGGCAAGGTGTACTCTCAATCTGAGGTGAAAGTGGCCTGTGCAATCCATAACTTAGATTTTTAAATATTTTTGAAAATAGAGATGCAGCATCCCATTTATGAGATTTGTTAGGCTCTTATTTTGAAAATCTCACATCAGACCGTCCTGAAACAATGCATCTGACATTGTGGCAAGGTGTACTCTCAATCTGAGGTGAAAGTCGTCTGTGCAATCTATAACTTTTATTTTGATAGATTTTTGAATGTAGAGATGCAGCATCTCATTTATGATATTTGGGGGGCTCCTATTTTGTAATTACACATCAGACTGTCCTGAAACGATGCAGCTGACATTGTGGCAAGGTGTACTCTCAATCTGAGGTGAAAGTGGTCTGTGCAATCTATAAAAGAGATTTTTATAGATTTTTGAAAATAGAGATGCAGCATCCCATTTATGAGATTTGTGAGGCTCTTATTTTGTAATTTCACATCAGACTGTCCTGAAACGATGCAGCTGACATTGTGGCAAGGTGTACTCTCAATCTGAGGTGAAAGTGGTCTGTGCAATCTTTAACTTTTATTTTTATATATTTTTATATATTTTATGCAGAAGCTTGTTTACGAGATTTGAGAGGCTCTTATTTTGAAATTTCACATCAGACTGTCCTGAAACGATGCAGCTGACATTGTGGCAAGGTGTACTCTCAATATGAGGTGAAAGTAGTCTGTGCAATCTATAACTTTTTTAAATATACATTTTTGAAAGTAGAGATGCAGCATCTTATTTATGAAATTTGGGAGGCTCTTATTTTTTAATTCCATATCAGACTGTCCTGAAACGATGCAGCTGAGATTGTGGCAAGGTGTACTCACAATCTAACATGAAAGTCGTCTGTGCAATCTATAACTTTTATTTTTATAGATTTTTGAATGTAGAGATGCAGCATCTCATTTATGAGATTTGGGAGGCTCTTATTTTGTAATTCCACATCAGACTGTCCTGAAACGATGCAGCTGACATTGTGGCAAGGTGTACTCTCAATCTGAGGTGAAAGTCGTCTGTGCAATCAATAACTTTTATTTTTATAGATTTTTGAATGTAGAGATGCAGCATCTCATTTATGATATTTGGGGGGCTCTTATTTTGTAATTACACATCAGACAGTCCTGAAACGATGCAGCTGACATTGTGGCAAGGTGTACTCTCAATCTGAGGTGAAAGTGGCCTGTGCAATCTATAATTTTTATTTTTATAGATTTTTGAATGTAGAGATGCAGCATCTCATTTATGATATTTGGGGGGCTCTTATTTTGTAATTACACATTAGACAGTCCTGAAACGATGCACCTGTCATTGTGGCAAGGTGTACTCTCAATCTGAGGTGAAAGTGGTCTGTGCAATCAATAACTTTTATTTTTATAGATTTTTGAATGTAGAGATGCAGCATTTCATTTATGATATTTGGGGGGCTCTTATTTTGTAATTCCACATCAGACAGTCCTGAAACGATGCAGCTGACATTGTGGCAAGGTGTACTCTCAATCTGAGGTGAAAGTGGTCTGTGCAATCTATAACGTTTGTTTTTATAGATTTTTGAAAGTAGAGATGCAGAAGCTTGTTTATGAGATTTGGGGGGCTCTTATTTTGTAATTCCACATCAGACTGTCCTGAAACGATGCAGCTGACATTGTGGCAAGGTGTACTCTCAATCTGAGGTGAAAGTGGCCTGTGCAATCTATAACTTTTATTTTTATAGATTTTTGAATGTAGAGATGCAGCATCTCATTTATGATATTTGGGGCCTCTTATTTTGTAATTACACATCAGACAGTCCTGAAACGATGCTCCTGTCATTGTGGCAAGGTGTACTCTCAATCTGAGGTGAAAGTGGCCTGTGCAATCTATAACATAGATTTTTATAGATTTTTGAAAATAGAGATGCAGCATCCCATTTATGAGATTTGTGAGGCTCTTATTTTGTAATTACACATCAGACTGTCCTGAAACGATGCAGCTGACATTGTGGCAAGGTGTACTCTCAATCTGAGGTGAAAGTGGTCTGTGCAATCTTTAACTTTTATTTTTGTATATTTTTATATATTTTATGCAGAAGCTTGTTTATGAGATTTGAGAGGCTCTTATTTTGTAATTTCACATCAGACTGTCCTGAAACGATGCAGCTGACATTGTGGCAAGGTGCACTCTCAATCTGAGGTGAAAGTGGCCTGTGCAATCTATAACTTTTATTTTTTTATATTTTTGAAATTAGAGATGCAGCAGCTTTTTTATGAGATTTGGGAGGCTTTTATTTTGTAATTACTCATCAGACTGTCCTGAAACGATGCAGCTGACATTGTGGCAAGGTGTACTCTCAATCTGAGGTGAAAGTGGTCTGTGCAATCTATAACGTTTGTTTTTATAGATTTTTGAAAGTAGAGATGCAGAAGCTTGTTTATGAGATTTGGGAGGCTCTTATTTTGTAATTCCACATCAGACTGTCCTGAAACGATGCAGCTGACATTGTGGCAAGGTGTACTCTCAATCTGAGGTGAAAGTGGCCTGTGCAATCTAGAACTTAGATTTTTATAGATTTTTGAAAATAGAGATGCAGAAGCTTGTTTATGAAATTTGGGAGGCTCTTATTTTGTAATTCCATATCAGACTGTCCTGAAACGATGCAGCTGAGATTGTGGCAAGGTGTACCGTCAATCTGACGTGAAAGTGGTCTGTGCAATCTTTAACTTTTATTTTTATAGATTTTTGAATGTAGAGATGCAGCATCTCATTTATGATATTTGGGGGGCTTTTATTTTGTAATTACGCATCAGACAGTCCTGAAACGATGCAGCTGAGATGGTGGTAAGGTGTACTCTCAATCTGAGGTGAAAGTGGTCTGTGCAATCTATAACTTTTATTTTTATAGATATTTGAAAGTAGATGCAGCAGCATGAAGCTGACACTGTACTGTCTGTCTAAGGTGGAACCAGTCTGTGCATTCTAGAACTTTTATTTGTATAGCTTTTCAAATGTAGAGATGCAGCAAACATATATTATTGTTCTTATTTTGTAATATGAGTATTAGAGGCTTTTTATTTTGGTATTCAGCATCAGACAGTAACGGACTGTGTGTTGGGGGAAAAAGTAGCGTTTGCTGGAAGAGCACTCCATTCAGATCAGTTTTCAGACGGTATTACCGTAATACGCAGTTTATACGCGACCGCAGTATTTTACCGACTCCGACCTTTAAGTCTCGTTCAGCAAAATTAACGAATCGTTTTTCGAGTCATTTCGTTCATTTGATCAAATATAATTTAAATATTACCTTACTTCTCTAATGTCTACTAGTACTTACGCAAAAGTTGATCACACTACAAACAATACAAAACTATAAAGCTATAATATACAGATTCATTAATTCTTTACCTGGGTCTTCAGTCTATGATTAGCTCACCTCATCTGTTGTCTGACATCTCTTCAGGTTTGAGTTAACCTATGCAGTCTTATAAGCTTTGACCATAGACTGGAGTTATTACCTTTGTTACAACATTCAGTGTATAGAAAATAACCATCATGAAAGAAATTCATAAACTGTAAGTAAAAAGCAACAATTTGAGACCAGAAACGCAGTAACTGTAAGAGTAAATAATAATTAAATAAATGATGATTATGACTATGATAATAATAATAATGAATATGCACCCGTTTGTAAGGAAGCTTGTAAACTAATTTCTCTATCCAATGTTGTCACGTCATGGCACAAAAAAAAAACAACGGTAGATTAAAGCCTTTTATACAGTGTTTTTATTATTATTATTATTATTATTATTATTATTATTATTATTATTATAAAACAATGCAAACATTAAAACATTAAGGCAGTACACTTAAAATCATAAATACAAAATAAATAATAATAATAACTAGATAAAAAAGTTTGTCAAGACAAACTTTAAGTTGGCTTGAGAAAGCCTGACCAGAAAGTTTAAAAAGTTTGAAAAGTTTAAGAAGTTTAAAAAAGACAGTGATTAACATATTGCTAGCATAACAAGCAAGTGACTACCATGTCATTAGCATGATTAGCAAAGTTGCTAGCATGTTGCTAGCATGATAAGCAAGTGACTAGCATGTACTTAGCATGATTAGCAAGGTATCTAGCATGTCGCTAGCATAATTAGCAAGTGACTAGCCATGTCGCTATCATGATTAGGAAGTTACTAGCATGTCTCTAGCATGCTTCTAGCGTGATTAGTATGCGACTAACAAGTTGCTAGCATGATTAGCATGTTTCTAGCATGATTAGCATGTGACTAGCATGTTTCTAGCATGATTAGCATGTTGCTAGCATGTCGCTAACATAATTAGCAAGTGACTAGCCATGTCGCTAGCATGATTAGCAAGTTAGTAGCATTCGACTAGCATGATTAGCATGTTGCTAGAATGTTTATAGGATGATTAGCATGCTACTAGCATGTTGCAAGCATGATTTTAGCATGATTAGCATGTTGCTAGCATGTTTCTTGCATGATTAGCATGTTTTTGCTAGCATGTCGCTAACATGTCTCTAGCATGATTAGCATGTTGCTAGCACGTTTCTAGCATGATTAGCATGCGACTAGCATGTTGCTAGCATGTTACTAGCATGACTAGCATGTTGCTAGCATGATTTTACCATGATAAGCATGTTGCTAGCATGTTTCTAGCATGATTAGAATGTTTGCTAGCATGTCTTTCTCAAGCCAACTTAATAATATACACACAGATTTGTTGCCAGGGTAACACCTTGGTTCCCTGAATAGGGAATGAGATGCTGTGATGACGTCATCGCTTTGGGAACACCTGCGGTTTTTGAAGCCCTTATACCATCACATCAATTTATTTACCACGCAGCATCTTGTTCCCTATTCAGGGAACCAAGACCAATCTTTATGATTTTCCACCTGTCCTGTTGCTCCCAGTAATCCTGTTCAGAGTACAATCAGACTTGCTGCTGGTAGCCCCGCGGTGGCCCACTCAGTTGTGGTTCTCGGACCTGGTCAGTCTGCTAGCCAGCCCTCCATTGGAGGTTCCTCTCAGACACGATCTGTTGACACAAGCTCGGAGCATGATTTGGCATCTTTGACCAGATTTATGGAGGTTATGTGTGTGGCCCCTGAGCGGAGTACGCTAATGTGTTCAGGTCTCTCAACCGCTACATTTACACAGAGTGAAACATTTTACATCTCATGTTGTCAGCTTTCCATTTCTTGCCAAAGTTAATTTCATTATTACAATTACATGCATTTTTCTGTTGTTGTAGATTTATTACTTTTGTAATGGGCTAAACCACTGAACTGGTGAGCAGAGGGTTGCTGGTTCAAAAACACACCAGTATGTCCTTGAGCAAGGCTCTTTTCTCCAGGTTGATCAGGGGATTGTATGTCCCTGTAATAAGAGCACTGTCAATCACTTCAGATAAAAACTGCATGACATTTGTTGATGATGCTTTGGAAGCTTCTAAAAGTCAGCCTTCATTGTATAAACAGAAACCAGCAGAACAAACCTTACCAAAATCACATTCTCAGTTTCTTTTGGTCTTTCTCTAGATGCTCTCGCTGCTCTGGGGTCACTGAGGATGAAGAGACCACAGCAGCATCTGGTCCTGATGAGACAGTAAGAGCTGGAGTGATGGAGCGTCTCATCCATGTCACTGGACCATTTCCAGGATGCCGCTGTGGACTCCTCCATCCTCACAAAGCGATTTACTAATGATGACAATAGAAGGAAACAACATGCAAGTACTGTATAAGTCTCAGTTAGCTTAATGCAGTACATGTAGCAATGTTGTTTTATTAAATAATAAATAAAAATAAAAACAGAATAGAAAAAGAATAGAGCAATCTAGTGTTGGCTTAATTTGCAATTTATTTTATTTTTTGCTTTATTTAAAAAAAAATATGAAAACAAGCAGTAAATTAACAGAGTGCAAGTGTAAAAGGGACAAGTTTTTATTTTTATATTTTATTATAGAATTAGAATAGAGTGCTTAGAGTTAGAGGGTCAAATAAAGATGGAAGAAATGCGTTTTTAGCCAATTCTTGTCGATGGCTAGGACTTAGGACCCCTTACCTGTCGATTAATCACACACACACACACACACACACACACATATATATATATATATATATATATATTCATTCTAACATGCATTTAGCCAATTTAAGGTAATTTCTAGAATTTCATTTTCGTAGTGGTCACATTAAATTAAGTCTATGAGCCGATCAGTTACTGTGACTGGTTGGTTGAATTAGATTAAAAACTTATTCTCAATATCATGTTTTATGTTTCACTTCTGTTTGTGAATGAAAAGGAGTGCAGAAGTAACATCGCAGGAGAGGAACAAATCAGTTCGGTAAATTCTTTCAGTTTTGCTCAGCATGAACTCATATCTATGATCTTTTGGATTTTTTCTCTCTCCCATATAATCAACAGTGGCATATACATGGATTTAAATCAGATATTTATTGTATAATACTGGTTTGTATCATCACATACCGTTCGCATGATATTTTTCAATTAAACCTACTTTAAAAGAGTGGTAGGGAACTAGGGATAATATTGATCCAGCCCCACACGCAAATTATGCCTGAACCCTATTTTGTAAACCTCTCTATCCGCCAAATTTGTAGTTTTTCTAATGCCTTTTATTCGTGTTTGTAATTCTGGATTGAATCCTTCATTTTAGCCATTAGAGTGTGCACGGATCCACACTTCAAAAATCGATCTGAAATAGTAGACCATCCAGGGAATTTTGGCATACTCTTTTCAACATACTATGCTTTAGGACACGCTTATTCTAATCTCACATACTGTTTAGGATGAATAGTATGAACATTGAGACGTATGGACATTCAGTTGATGATGTCACAAAGATTGACAGTGGTGGGCGTGTCTTATTGAGGTGAACTCGTCCCCTGCTGCTCATCATAGATTTCACACTCTTCTTCGGAAGCTTAAAGAAAATAGAGATCACAGAAATTAAAAAGAACAGGAAAAAAACTGTTCTGCTTCATATAAATCTACACATGTATGATGTTACAGCTCCACTTGATTGTCTCTATAAATGCTGAAACAACAGAACATTATACAAAATATAATGACAGTGCTTTGGTCTAAATGTCTGCTTTGTCACCTACACACACACACACACACACAAGTCATGTGAGAGAGACGTCAATAGTTATGGGAGTCCAGTAAAAAGGTTGTCGGCTATTTTATTCAATGGATGCAGTGATTATTTTATTTTATCATATGTATTTTTCGATGAGTCCATTATGTTAGTAATAATAATCTTACCTGCTTGATAGAAAGGGTTGCCAAGTGTTCACAACGAAAACCTGCCCAATTGCTACTCAAAACTATGGTAAAAATTGAGTTTCAGGGGTTGATATACACATTACTGGGGTCGCGGCGTGGACTTGGCAATACTGTGACAGATAGTAATGTCTACAACGAACACGAGCGCTGTCATGGCGCGACTACAACAGCTTGACGTTGTCTAATGTAGCCCGGTTTCCAGCTGTTGTGCACATAGCTGAGCGCATCTCTGGGTCTGCTCTCCCCTTTCTACAGTACATCTACCTCAAACGCTGCAAAAGCAGATCTGTTAATATCATCAAGGACTCCACCCACCCCAGTAACCATCTTTTCACTTTGCTGCCATCTGGTAAGTGCTTCTTTAGCCTGATGGCAAAAACCGAGAGACTCAGGAGGAGTTTCTTCCCCCAGGCCATCAGACTTCTAATTTCAAAATCAGCCTCTTAACATCTTCATCTCTCCACTTAATATTAACTTTATCAGTAAGATATTCATCATTCACTATCTCACATTGACATACTAAAAGTGTCAATCTGTTTGCACATTAGCCTCTTGTACATCACTGTGTATCTTAATATTTAAGACTACAGTGTACTTTAATTTCATATTTTGTTTACTTTTATTTCATTCTTTCATAGCTATATTTATGTATATTTTGATATGTGTTGTATTCTTTAATAATTGCAGTGTCCACGCATGGAGTGGACCTGACTAAAATTTCACTCTTGGTTATATATGCTCTATATAATTGTGTATGTGACAAATAAAAATTTTAAACTTTAACTCTTGAATTTTAGCTGGATTATTTGTCCCCAGAAATTGCTCTTGAGAATTTTTATGTTTATTGTGCCGCACGACTGTTAGATGAAATTTACGCCCCTGGTATGGGTTTTGGTTTTTATATTAATAAGATACAAAACAGTTCTGTAATATCACACAAGCAAGTGACATTTCCTGTGAGTGTCATCACAAATGTGATATTGAGTTTAACACAACAGATAAGAAGTTACGTTACATTTATAATATACATTTATACAATATATATTTATATATATTTCTGGTCAAATAAAGCCAAGGCAGACCTTTGTGCATCTCAGAGCACCACTGTGTTGTTTCATTCATAAATTGAATTAATCAAGTGAGTCAATGATTCAATGATCCGTTCATAAAGACTGTTACTTGCTTCCTTTCTAACTGAATAAGCCATTTTGAATGAATCCTTTGAGTAAATGATTTGAAGAATGACTTAGGATAGGGACTTGCCATCACCAGTCACATGTGACATTAAAATGTGTGGAAAATGTGGGCTCAGGAGCTTGCTAACGATAAGCGCATACAATACTCGGCAGCCTGAAGGTGTCTGAGTGTGTGTTTATATGGTGAGTGTGTGATGGGTACAGCTGTGTGCAATCAGCGTGTTCAGCAGCGTGTGTGTGATCAGTGCCTTCAGCTGTGTGTGCAATGGGTGATGGGAACTGTAGTCCAGGTTGAAGTGCAACAGTGGTTGTAGTGCAGGAGTCCATGTAGTGAACGGGTAACCTCTGGTGATGAATGAATGGAAGTTCATGTACCAGATTTGTGACATAGACCCCCCCCCCCCCCCCCAGAGGCAGAACAGGGGGAGGGATGGAGGGCCAGGTCCACATGGAAGTGGAGAGAACAGGGACTGAGGCAGGATCGGCAGAGCAGGGAGCCAGAGCATAGCTGTCAGTACAAGTGTAGCTGAGGACCACCAAAGCTGAGCAGACCGGACAGAAGCCCACCAGAGTGGAACAGATGGAATTGTAGCCCACCAGCGCAGAGCAGACAGAACTGGAGCCCACCTGGATGACGCAGGCAGAACTGGAGTCCACCTGGGTGGAGCAGATGGGACCAGGACCCATGGCAGAAACTTGGGCCTAGAGGAAGCAGAGACAGACAACACAGGCAGTGCATTCTTGGTCTCAGAGACCAAGGCAAGAAACACAGAGAGTTCATAGATGGCCTCCACAGCCATGACAGGACAGAACAAGAGTTCATGGACAGCCTCCATAGCAGTGACAGGACAGGACAAAGTTTCACAGGCAGCCTCCGTAGCAGTAGTAGTAGTAGCTTTTATTGTCACTGGACACAGGTACCATGTAATTATCCATCAACCTCTCCATACATACAATATGACAAGGGGGTGGACAGGACAGGAAGACAGGGAATTGAAGAAATACAGCATAACATGAGGAGAGGGGAGGATAAAAAAAAATAACCCCCAGACCATGCTCCTGTGAGGAGAACAGGGAACACTTTACAAAAAACACACGACTTGCAACAGGGGAGGGGAATGGGGGTGGAGGTTACCCAGCACAGGCAAGCAGCCATCTGGTCCTGCAGCCATTCTCGGCACTGGTCACAGACACGCTTGTCAGACTGGTGTACCGCTGCAAGGGATGGGGAGATGCTGGGGTGAATGCATATCTATATATATATATATATATATATATATATATGTGTGTGTGTGTGTGTGTGTGTGTAAGAGTTCAAATCTAGGTGCCTCAGTCCGCAAATTGTGATGGCAACATGGCAAGTTGCAATTGAGAAAGCCTTGATCAGGTCCCAGACAGAGACAACAATCACCAGGTGTCTGTGAAAGAGGGTAGGAGGAACACAAGAGTGTCTCGCTGCAGTGCTCATCCGGGGGAGTCGTTCCAGCAGGGGCCTTGGCTGAGGACAGTGCTGGTTGAAAGGAGCTGAAAGCACATAAGATACAGAGTTCAGTGCCGGTCCGCTTGACCATGACAGGATGGACTGAAAGTGTATTGCTGGGCGCCACCACCATACAATGATCTGAAGCGAGCCCTGTTGCTTTGGGAGATTCTGAAGCAGGTGCCGCCACCATTGGAGAAGCTGCAGCGAGTGCTCCAAACAGGTCACGAATAGGACGGTTGGAGTGAGTGGGTTTGGGGATATCAGCTCTGGGTGCAGACACCAGCGGTGCATCCCTCACACTAGATACCAGACTGGGTTATGGAAAGACTGACATTGAAGATCTGGGTGCAACAGGCAGGAAGTGGAAGGACTCTGAGCAAACAGATGTGAGGTAACATGGCTCTGAATGATCAGATGTGAAGTGAAGTGACGTGACTCTGGATGATCAGCTGTGAAGTAACGTGACTCTGGTTGCTCAATCGTGAGTTGACAGGACTCAGGAAGATCGACTTGACTTGACCCCTGATGATCAGCTGTGACTTGACTTAGCTAATGAAGATAAGCAATGACTTGACCTAACTCTGGCAGAACAGCTGAGGCGTGACGAGAGGAAATTCAATAGTGACTTGACATGACTCGTGAAGATCACTGCAGATCTGCTGCCATTTTGCCATCAGGTTCAGCCATTCCGTGAATAAGTCCAGGGTCATGTGCCTCCACAACACCCACAGTGAACGCTGAGCCGAAAGCACAAAGCCAAAGCACAGTCCATGAACTGGCCGAAAGATGAGCGGTGACCCTCACTGATTAATTGTGACTTCAGAGGTTCGTTTAGTCCATCATAAAAAAAGTCTATCAATACACAATCCGGCACATCCAAATAATGAGCAATGGCCAGAAACTCCTGGATATAGCCTTCCAGTGACCGTGTACCCTGTTTGAGGGCTAACAATATTCTTGCTGTGTCCAGGCCTGGCCAATGTCCGTCTGTGAAGTTGCTGGATCCTTGTTTGGCAGAGATTTCTGTAACGGGGCAAACCAGACTGGAGATGTGCGAATCCATACACATCCAAACGCAAAGCTTTTATTGACAAGACATGGTCAGAAACAGGCATAGATCTGGTGATGGAACAGGCGTGTACAAGGAAAGGCTAGAGCAGTCCGAGAATAAAGCCAGGGTCAGTCCACGGCAAATGTAATCCAGTAGGGTGAGACAAGAGGGGAAATCCAGGTCCAAGCAAGGTCCAGGCAGGGGCAAACAGTATCCAAACAGGGCTAAACAAGAGAGGTAATCCAAGGCAAGCAGGCAAAGAAGAGAACACAGGGAAACAGGCAAGGCAGGACTTAGTCTAAACTTAAATTCAAAAGCAGGCTCTGTAGGGTAGCTATCAGCTAACTAGGGATAAGCGTATACAATACTCGGCATCCTGAAGTTGTCTGAGTCCGTGTTTATATGGTGAGTGTGTGGTGGGTACAGCTGTGTGCAATCAGCGTGTGCAGCAGTGTGTGTGTGTGATCAGTGCCTTCAGCTGTGTGTGCAATTAGTGCAATAGGTGATGGGAACTGTAGTCCAGGGTGAAGTGCAACAGTGGATGTAGTGCAGGAGTCCATTTCACTAGTTCACGCTTACATATAATTAGCTGAGGTATGGTATGCGTATTTGGCGTGCTGTCCGGGGAAGGGCTCCGAGCTCGGGAATTGCCCGAACCTAGAGTACCCCCCCTTCCCCGTATATTGTAAAGTGAACTTGAAGTGAGGAGATGGGGTGGAGGAGGGATGCTGATAAACCGTCAATGGATAGAGGTAAAGTCAGCGATATTTATACTGTGGGATTGTTTACTTGATTGTGGTCCACCTGTGATGATTAGGCTAAGTATCTGACGCGCTCCTCCCGAATCTTCATTGATAATTACATGTAGTGAGTGTGTGAACTAAGCAACCTTGCACTGTCTCCATTAATATCGGCTAAAGTCGCTAAGATAAGTAGCTAGACTCTGAACATATCTGTCTACAGGTGAATATCAGTTGCAAAGAAAGTATTTTGGCTTGCTGTAAGGTAATGACTTTTTGGATAATGAAAATATACAGTAAACTACAGTTGGCAGATACATATTCACATACTTATGCATCTCCATTCATTGCTTGTTTCTTCAGTTGGTGTCGAAATACTAGGCACTTTACAAATCGTACAGCTCCAGTTATTCCAGCTATGATCAGCTGTTCCTTCATCTAACTTTTGGTGTTGTTACGGAAGGGTCAAGCTGATTGGATGGTTCTTGTCACATGACCTGCGCTGTGTTTGTGGCATTCTAAAAAGTTGTTGTTTTCATCTAGATGGCATCAGTTCTGTGGTAAGCATGCTTGGCACACATTTACATTTGAAATAACGTGAGTGCACAAAATACATGACGTGAACCCCATAGTGTCATATTTATTTATCCATGACAGGCCTAAACTAGCCAAGGTACCAGCACAAAGTCACACCCTTATAGAACTATGATAGCATTACACATATAATCTGGGATGAACAAGCTCATACAAGTGGATGATCAGAACTGTTGTTTAAAAGGGGGGTGAAATGCTATTTCATGCATACTGAGTTTTTTACACTGTTAAAGAGTTGGATTCCCATGCTAAACATGGACAAAGTTTCAAAAATTAAGTTGTACGTTTGAAGGAGTATTTCTGTTCCAAAAATACCTCTTCCGGTTTGTCACAAGCTTCGGAAAGTTTTTTTCGAGTGACGTTAGATGGAGCGGAATTTCCTTATATGGGTCCTGAGGCACTTCTGCCGGAAGAGCGCGCGCTCCCGTATAGCACAGCACTGAGAGCACAACAGACTTCACTGATCAGAGCGTGAGCGAAATGTCACAAAAGGAGTGTGTTTTTGGTTGCCAGGGCAAGACAACCCTGCACAGATTACCAAAAAAAAAACAGCATTAAGGGACCAGTGGATGGAGTTTATTTTTACAGAGCATCAACGGAGTTGTGCAAGTGTTTGTGTTTGTTCCCTGCATTTCGAAGATGCTTGTTTTACAAACAAGGCCCAGTTTGACGACGGATTTGCGTATCGTTTATTTCTTAAGGATGATGCAATCCCAAGGAAAAAGGGTCACGATCGTGTGTTGGAACCGCAGGCGGTGAGTAAAACTGCTTCAAATATCTCTGTCTCCTTGTTACTGCGTCCGCCTCCCATGCCGAGACCCGGGTTCGAGCCCCGCTCGGAGCGAGTCGTTGCTGCTGCTGCTCTCGTTCAGTTTCAACCTCGGGATCTGATTCTGGATCATAAATAAACGGCTGAATCTGACTGTTAGCCATGGTTTGTTTTGGATGTTTTTTTCCTCACGGTAATGTCACAGCTTCCAAACGCTCTCAACACAAAAACCTACTGGCGCTCGTGATTCTTTAGCTCCGCCCACACGTCACACCTCCAGCCGGTCGTGTTTTTCCGGGAAAAATCGGTACAGACTATCTTTCTCTTATGAATATAATAAAACTAAAGACTTTTTGGAGTTATGAAGGATGCAGTACTACTCTATAGGTACTCAAGATTAACAGGATATTGAGTGAAAACGAGCATTTCACCCCCCCTTTAAATGTGTATTAATTAGAATAAATGTTGTTCTACTCACCTTTGATCACATTGAATCTCCTGAATCTGTTCCGTTTGCTGTTGAGGACCTGTAGTTGAAAATGTTCAAAGTCTGCATCTGTGATGTTTGTGATAGTCAGAGATCCATTGATCAGCAGTTCGTTTAGCTGCAGTCTGCCTCTGAAGCTCTCACTAATAGTAGTTTTTCCTGATTCAGCTTTAACAATGAGACCGTTTTTAACTCCAAAGGTCCACAGTATCAGATCTCCTTCCTTTATTTCAATATCAGTCTTTAGAGTGACAGATTTTCCAACCATCACTGGCACTTTCATTACTTGATGTCAAAGCAACACACAGAAACACAAATACATAAATAAAGTGTGAATTAATTCGATTAGCATATTGAGCATTTTTTTTCTACACTCAATGTTCATAGTTTCAGGTCATCTGAAATCTAAATTACCTATGATTCACCTTCACAACTTTTCTTGTAATAGTGTGATTTCTCTCAAAATATTTCTACTTCTCTTCTGTAATATTACTTCTTTTAGGCTCATTCACACTAATAACAATAACTATAAAAATAACTATATTAGCATCCACACAAAAGCACAATATTGTTCTGTTTATTATAAGCACACGCTGCAGTTTGTCATTTTGAGCTTTAAGTGCTCAAGCTCTTCAAAGCAGAATAGACTGTGATTGGCTGACAATATTTTTTATCACTCATCAGCTGAAAAAAAATATTGTGAAAGTTATTCCAATTACATAATTCTGTGTCGTTATCATTATAGTTGTGGTGTGGACAAAATTCTTTTGAATTTTTTGGAACGTACATCAAAATGTATTTATTCTGGTAACATTACGACTTTATATCTTACATTTTTATTTTAGCAATGAATAACACTGAAATCTAAAAGTAACATTATGTTACACTGGGAATTTGAGGTCAGATAATTTAAACCGTTCACACAGTGCATGATTATTGATCTACTCACCATTGACAGTAACAAAGAATCTCTTCTTGTATTTGGTTTTTCTGGTTTTGCCGGTGATCTGTACTCTGTAGACTCCAGAGTGTATGGTCCTGATATAACTGATAATGAGATCTCCAGTCTTACCACCCAGCTGCACTTTGCTTCTGAATCTCTCATCAGTAACATCACAATTTATATCATCATCTTTAATGGTCCATCCACTGAATTGGGTTATGGGATTGTGGTCATCTCCGAACCACCACTTGATCTCTTCACCGTTCTGTAGTTTAGTACCGGTCCGTAGAGCGACAGTTCTTCCTTCCATCTCGGATACTATCTCAGCTGTTACAGACACATACAGAAACAGGACAGAAATGTGTTCAGAGCTTAACTTTATAACGTGCATATTTTGGCATGTTTCTGACATTTTTTAACAAACTGTATTTTTCTAGCACGTTTTAGGACATTGTTAGCAGGGATGAGCAGTATTTCAGATACCTGTATTTAAAATACGTATTTGAAGCACAATATACTATTTTGTATCTTAAGGCCTTTGGAAAAATAAAATGATTCAGTATTTAAACATTTAACATGGGTTTTTTTTATATTTTCAAAATATATAAAATACTTTGTGCCAATCAAGCTCTACATCAAGGTGCTGATTTCATGCATCAGCTAGTTCAGACCCCCCCCCCCCCCCCCCCAACCCCAGCATTTATGACTGAAGGTGAGCTGCAGCTGTACAACTCCACATGGGATCAGACACTTCTGGAATAAGGTGAGAATACCTTCTGTTATCATGAACGAATAGCTGGTAGAGACTACGGTGAGTTTCTTCCTGAGCTTGTGACACATGGGTTTGTGCATTTCAATTTTTAATTTAATGAATTATGTGATGTGGCAATTAATTAATCCAAATATTCACAAATTATTCGCACATCAAATTTGGCTTGTAATCAAAATTACTCCCAAAAGATAACTAAATGTCATTTTTGTGTAAAGCATCAAACAGACATTACAAAAAGTAGCTTGAGTAAATTGACACCGTTGTAATTTTTGGATATTGCACTATATCTTCATTAATTTATTTTATACATTTTATTCCATCCATCCATCTTCTTCTGCGGGGGCAAGCAGTCTAAGCAGAGATGCCCAGACTTCCCTCTCCCTAGACACTTCCTCCAGCTCTTCCGGTTGGATACCGAGGCGTTCCCAGGCCAGCCAAGAGACATAGTCCCTCCAGCGTGTCCTCGGTCTTCTCCGGGGCCTCCTCCCAGTGGGACGTGCTTGGAACACCTCCCCAGGAAGGCGTCCAGGAGGCATGCGGAATAGATCCTCGAGCCACCTCAGCTGACTCCTTTTGATGTGGAGGAGCAGCGGTTCTACTCAGAGCTCTTCCAGAGTGGCCGAGGTCCTCACCCTATCTCTATCTCCTATCATCCACCACTTTCCAGCTGATAACCATGGCCTTGTACTTGGAGGTGCAGATTCTCATCCCAGCTGCAAGCCATTCCAGTGCATGCTGAAGGTCCTGGCCCGATGAAGCCAACATGACAACATCATCTACAAAAAGCAGAGACGAAGTCATGTGGTTCCCAAACCGGAAACCTACCGGCCCTTGGCTGTGCCTAGAAATCCTGTCCATAAAAATAATAAACCGGATGATGATAAAGGGCAGCCCTGCTGGAGACTAACATGTACAGCGAACAAGTCTGACTCACTGCCGGCAATGTGAACCAAGCTCCTGCTCCGGTCATACAGGGACCAGACAGCCCTTAACAGAGGGCCCATACTCCTGGAGCACCCCCCATAGGAGGCCATGAGGGACACGGTCAAATGCCTTCTCCAAATCCACAAAACACATGTGGTTTCATTGGGCAAACTCCCATGAATCCTCCAGCACTCTGATGAGGGTATAAAGCTGGTCCAGTGTTCCACGACCGGGACGAAAACCGCATTGTTCCTCCTGAATCCAAGGTTCGACTATTGGCCGAATTCTTTTCTCCAGTACCCTGGCATAGACTTTCCCAGGAAGGCTGAGGAGTGTGATCCCCCTGTAGTTGGAACACACCCTCCGATCCCCTTTCTTGAAAAGAGGGACCACCACCCTGGTCTGCCATTCCAGAGGCACTGTCCCCGACCACCACGCGATGCTGCAGAGACGTGTCAGCCAACAGCCCCACAGGGACCTGAGGTACTCGGGGTGGATCTCATCCACCCCTGGTGCCTTGCCACCGAGAAGCTTTTTAACTACCTCTATGACTTCAGCTTGGGTGATGGACGTGTCCACCTCCAAGCCCTCGGTCTCTTCTTCCTCAACAGATGACATGTCGGGGGGGGTTGAGGAGATCCTCGAATATTCCTCCACCATCTGACGATATCCCCAGTTGAGGTCAACAGCTGCCCACCTCCACTCTATTTAGTGGATTAATTCTATTGTTAGTAATTAGTCCACTATTTAGGTTTGAATGGACTCACTAACTTTAAAGTTAGCTAGTTTTAACCAGAGATACTTTGCTAAAGGACAAGATAACATTTACTGCATGTTCTGCTTTCCAATAAAGCTGTAACTTAATGAAAGTATGACAACCAGAAAACAGATGTTTTTGTCTTCATTGGGATTGGGGGTGAATGTATCGGGACATTTTGCTCTGTTTTGTTTGGGAATAGGAAATTTAATACATTTAATTCCATTGCCTATCCTCTCAGGATACCAGGAATCATTGTTACAAGGTTCCCCAGGCACATAACTTTTCTTTTTTTGAAGCATAAACCCTATACATCCGATGAGAGAGAACAAAGTTAATAGTTGTGGAACTCCAGTAAGGATGGCTGTTTTTATTCACTTAAACATCGAATGAAGTGACCTGTGGCATGACCACAACAGCTTGATTTAGCCATTGCAAAAAACTTGACTATGTCAGAAATAGTACAGTGAATCCATTTACTGTCAGGAATTTATCGTGTTGTGATGCGGCATTAAAATAACAATTTTAGCTGTATTATTTGTGTCCCCTGCCTTAAACCCAGTCTTTTTTTAAATTTGGGAGGTGCTAAAGCATATCGAATAGATGGACGTCTGAAACAAACACCTGATGGAGTACATCATCATTTATTTAAAATCTAATTGACATTTCGTTATTGTGTTTTTTTATTGAGTTCGAAGCAATGATGGTGGTAAAACCATTATAAATGATGTTTGAATTGAATTTTTTTCCCTACAGGACAGGGGAAGGGAAGATGTACAGTATATAAAATGAAAACAAAAGGTTCTAACCAGAAATACCACTGTAATACTTACCCTCTTGATTTTTTACTTCAGAGATCATGTGGCGATAGTAAATCACAACAGGAGCTAAAAGTCCAGCCACCAGCAGAACAGCAACAACTATCCCAGCTATGGCAGCTGAAGACAAACCCAAATCAGCTAAAAAGAGACAGTAAATTATTAGAGGACAAAATATTGTTCATGATTCAGGACTGACAGGTGTACAGTAGGCTATACACACATACAATATGTTACTTTCCACATTAGCTTATAGTGGACCTTAGGCTTGCTTTGGTCATCTGTGTTACTGGTGTTAAACTGTGTTCATACACCGATCACATTACCTTCTGATGTCATCTGACTGACAAGACCATGGCGTCATTGACAAATATATTATCTTGGAAAATGTGCGCTAAGTACTAACCACTCTATATACAGTGTGTGTGATCGCAAATTTAAAAGCAAAAGAAGCACCTCTCCGGTGCTTACAAATTATCCACCTTTTTCCCAGTGAATCTACTGCATTTGAGATTATGGGAGACACTCTTGGTTTGGGAAAAATTCCACTCGAAAAGACAAACAATTTGTGCTACAAATACGTGAGTACCTGAACCAGTTTGCTCTAGTATACATTCTCATATATTCCTCGAATGAAAAGGATCACCAGTGCCATGTGGCCAAAATACTCCCAACGATTCAGAGACTTTTCTTTATTTGTAAAAGCTGAAAAGTGTTTCTTCCATCAACAAGCCATTGAGTTCCTCGGCTACACTATAAACAGAGAGGGGTAGATTTTGTCACGAATCTCCCAGTTTCTGATGACAAGACATGTATTCTAGTGGCCATTGACATATTTTCCAAGGCATGCAAACTAATCCCTTTACGAGCTCTTCCCACAGCATTTGAGAATGCCGAGTTATTGTTCGAACACGTGTTACGGAACTTTGGGATCCCAGAAGACATCGTCTCTGATCGGGGAAAACAATTTATTTAGAGGGTATGGAAGGCCTTCTTTTCTCTATTAAATGTCACTGTCAGTCTCACTTCTGGTTATCATCCCCAGGCCAACGGACAAACAGAATGCAAAATCCAAGACATCAGTAACTTCCTAATGACATTCTGCCACCAGAACCAGAACCTGTGGAACAGTTACCTCATCTGGACTGAGTATGCACAAAACTGACTCTGTCAATCATCCACTAACCTCACTCTCTTTCAATGTATTTTAGGCTATCAACCCCCACTCTTCCCCTGGTCAGGTGAACCTTCAGAAGTCCTAGCAGTCAACACCTGGTTCCAAAATAGTGAGAGGGTTTGGGACCAGGCTCACCAGCATCTCCAACAGACAGTGAACCGGCAGCAACGCTTTGCTGATCTCCATAGAAGAGCAAATCCCACGTACCAACCTGGTCAGCTAGTATGGCTCTCTACCTAAAATATTATTCGAAGACAACCCTGTAAAAAGCTCAGCCCTAAGTATATTGGACCATTCCCCATAGAACACCAAGTTAACCCTGTCATGTACCGTTTCCAATTACCTGCACAATATAGGATACACCCCACCTTTCATGTGTCCTTGCTTAAATCCCATCACGCTCCAGACCAAGTCCCTGATGCCGAACCCCCGTTGCCACCCATTGATGCCAATCCTATCTACACAGTACGAGAAATACTCGACTCCCGACGTTGTGGTGGGCGACTGGAATACCTGGTAGACTGGGAGGACTATGGACCAGAGGAGAGATGTTGGGTACCACGTCAAGATATCCTAGACCCCAACCTACTCACAGACTTTCATAACCAGAATCTCAAAAAGCCCACTCCACGACCCAGAGGTAGACCCCCACGACGTCGGAGAGTTAGGTCCGCTGGCGCGGACCCGGGGGGGGGGGCGGGGGAATGGTGTGTGTGTGGGGGGGGTTGTAGTGTCAGGGATCTGGCAAGCCCAGGCCCTACCAATCATCAGCGCTCCCAGTCACCTGATTATTAACCAGCCACAACTGCCACGTATCACGGATCCAATCAAGAGCACTATAAATACACTCACCCGCACCTCAGTTCCCTGTCAAGCCTCCAACAGGAAAGATCCTCGCAGTTGTCTCCCAGCGCCTTCAAGTCAGACGTAGCATATACTACATCAGTGTTACGCTAACCTGTGTTCTTGTTCTGCTGTTCCCAAGGACTGTGGATCACCGTGCGATGTCATGTGATTCTATGATCTCTGCTGAATAAAGGGCTTCATTCTTTTTTTCTGAGGAAATCCCGTGGTAATCCTCAGTGCATCTTCTAGGGGTGAATTATGTCTCATTCCTCTGAGCATGAAGCAAACAGTAAAAAAAAAAAAATTAATTAAAAACAACAGTCTCACTCCTTTGTTTTCTGTATGTGCGTTTACAAGCCGCGTGCTTCAGTGAAACATTGGAATCAGAATAGACATCCCACATGTCTTCATGATTAAAGCTTTGACAAGCACAGAAATAGAGAACAACCATTGCCCATGTTAGCAATGTGCATGCACTTGAAAGTGAAACTACTAATGCCATGTCACTTAATATCACAAGTGAAGGTCAGTCAGTCATTACATCTATGATCGTACCTGTATTGGTGTCGTCAGTTAAAAATCATTCCAATGAACAGCTTGTGTATGCTTTGCTAGACACACAGAGTGACACTACTTTCACTGACGAATAAATCAGTAATGCACTGCAAGAGGCCAGTCACCCAGTGAAACTCCAGTGACACTCAAGCTAACCACCATGATCGGAGACATGATAGTGTGATCATTAAGAGTAAAAGAGTATCTGATTTTCGTCTAAGAGGTTCAAATTCATCAGTACATATCAGTCTTCCTCCAGTCTTTACTACCAGTTTTGAAACCTGTGAATGCAGTTTGCACACTCGAATCGGACTTTAAGGATGTGTCACAACAGATGACAAGACAGTCTCTCAAGAGGATATCATGTTCAGAGACAAAGTCGAAGAAGGAATAAAGAAAAATGCCTTAAAATGCCTGAAATGCCTCTTCCATTTAAGCAGCAACCATACTTTCCTGACAACAGAGAACTTGCAGTTGTCAGACTTAATAATTTGAACAAGAAATTCTGTAAAAATGAGAAATACAAGGACGACTATGTTACTTACATAAATTACATCATTGACAGAGGTGACGTAGAAGCAGTGGATGATGATGCAACCAATGCTGAAAAGTGGTACAAGGTACAAGTCTCAATTAACATTTGTTAACATGACCAGACAAGAAAAACAATCTAACAGGAATAATTGTAAGGTTCAGAAGACATAATATAGCAGTAACTTGTGACATTGATAAAATGTTGCATCAGTTCCACATCCAAGAAAAGGATCGTGATTATCTGCGCTTTTTTGTGTGCTTCAAGATTACCAAATCAAAGTGCATCTATTCGGTGCAGTGTCTTCACTCTGTTGCACAAACTATGGATTAAGATACCTGGTCAATTAGAGCAGTTAGTCACCACCATTAGGAGCTCAATTCATCACGAGAGATTTTTATGTCGATGATGGAGTTACAAGTGCAGAGACAATAGAGAAGGCCATTCAAGTTGACAAGAGAAGCACGGGAGCTGTGTGCAAAGGGTGGTCTTCGACTTCGTAAGTTTGTATCAAATTATGACACTGTTTTGCAGAGCATACCAGCATCAGAATGTGCCGTAAACTTTGATACAAAAGATCTCACGCCGTGGCATATACTGTCAACTGTTGCCTCCATATGTGATCCTTTAGGCTTTGTAGCTCCATAGGTTCTCAATGGCAAGAGAATTCTGCAAGAAATGTGTCACCAAGGGACAGGCTAGGATGATCCGCTCTCCGATGAAACAATGAAACATTACCAAGGAGTGAATGGAAATTAGGAAGGATTATAGAGACTGTTCTGAGCCCAGATGGACTGGTAAGAAAGGCCACACTAGCACTTGGTGACAAAAGACTAAACAAGAAAGGAGAACAGATTCATACAATCTCAATAGTAGAAAGGCCAGCTCAGAAGTTGGTCTTGTTGTTGGAAGTGGAGTAAATGCATCTTCTAAATGACTTAGTTGCACTTTACATGCACACGAATGTTTTAAGTGGAAAATATGTAATGTTTGAGAAACATTGATAATTTTGTGGGTGTTACAAACTTTAATAAGAGTTATCTTTAATTTCTCTGTGTGTTTTGTGTTACCTTTGATATATTTTGTATGTTTAAAATTGTCTAATGATTGGATTATTTCCGTTCTTTATGGAGGAGTTTTATTTTGAATCAGAATCTGCTTTCAGTGCTCAGACAAAGTAATGAGAAATGGTACGGAGAGCGAACACTTCATGACGGCTTAACAGAACTCCTGCACGAAAGGACTGTTTATAAGTTAATTCAGCACACCAAGAAAAGGCATAAGTTTTGCGTATTTGTATACTGTTAGTTAAAACAAGAATTTTTGAAAATCGCTGAATATGTCTAATAATGTTCATGTACATTTTTGTATCACTTCATTCAGCTCTGTGATTTCTAGACTAACTAAGTCTAATACAACTTCAAATCATCAGTAAAGTTTTGTCCATCATTCGGGCAGTGTCCGCTACATTTAATTTAATCTGAAACTCACCCCTGACAGAAACAAGGAACTGCTTTGAGCTCCCGCGGCCTCTGATCTGTACTTCATACAGTCCAGCGTGTTCGGTTCTGGCGTTTGTGATGGTCAGAGATCCAGTTTGATCTAGTTTTAGTCTGTTTCTGAATCGTTCATCGGCATCATTTAAGGAGTGATTGTTAGTTTCTACATCGATTTTAGCTAGGAGGATGCCTTTATCTCCAAACCTCCATATGACCAGATCATCTTTCTGTAATTCAGCAGCATCATTCTGTAGAATCACAGATTCCCCTTCATTCACTGACACTGACTTCACTCCATCGGTCTCTCCAACCACATCTGGAAAAGAAACATAACTGATTTATAAAGATATTTTGTACTGTACAAATCATACTTTGTGATATCATGAAACCTGAAACAAGATCACTTCATTAAATGAAAGAGATAATCTTGCGATACTCACCAAAGATATTCAAATGAAATATCCTGGATGTGGTCTTTTTGCTAGAGATTGTTAGTTTATATTGTCCCGAGTGTATCTTCCTGGTGTTTCTGATGGTGAGAGAGCCAGTTTGTTGGTCCACCTGCAATCTGCCTGCGAATGTCACTTCTTCGGTGACAAAGAATGAGGTCAAGTCGTTCTTTCTAGTTATTGTAGATATGACTGATTCTTTAGGTCCAAATCCCCAGAGTATAGTATCGTCGTTCAGTATTTCAGAAAGATTGGTGTGTAGAATTACAGAATCTCCTTCCATCACTGACATTGTCTCTTCAGTTTCTGCATTACAAACACCTGTAGAAAATGAAATGAATTATTATAGATCTAGATTAGTTTAGTAACCTCAGTGAACAGACTCAACTGGAAACATTTGAGTAAAACAAATCAGTTTGTTGAAATAACTTGTTTAACTGGTTTAAAAGAGTACAAAACAATGTTCTACAGCGATGGCAAAGCGGAAGCATCCATATATTCTTCTCAGAGTATTCAACGTTATGTGAGTTGTGATGTTAAATAAGTGATCATCAACGTATAAAGGATTTTTAAAGGGGTCCTATTATGGTTTTTCACTCTGTCAACTTTAGTTAGTCTAGAATGTTGCTGTTTTTGAGCATAAAAAAAGATCCTCAAAGTTACAAAGCTCAAAGTAAATTTCAGAAGGATATATTTTATTTAACAGAAATCACTATTCAAAAACTACAGCTAATGACTCGTTTGGACTACAATGCATATTTTCTGGGATTTGTGATATCACAGATAATGACGAATGGGACAAGACCTGTTCGAGCTGCACTAGAGAAGACAACGAGTAATAACACTGTGTCAGAGATATTCTAGCTTTGCCTTTTTCATTGGCAAATCACACACTGGCCCAGCTGACCAATCACAACACACACTGGCCTAGCTGACCAATCACAGCTGACCAATCACAACACACACACACACACACACACAGGCCCAGCAGACCAAATCACAGCACACACTGGCCCAGCAGACCAAACACAACACACACTGGCCCAGCAGACCAATCACAGCTGACCAATCACAACACACACTGGCCCAGCTGACCAAAATCACAAAACACACTGGCCCAGCAGACCAAAATCACAAAACACACTGGCCCAGCAGACCAATCACAAAACACAATCTGGCCCAGCAGACCAATCACAGCACACACTTGCCCAGCTGACCAATCACAACACACACACACTGGCCCAGCAGACCGATCACAGCACACACTGGCCCAGCAGACCAATCACAGCACACACTGGCCCAGCAGAGCAAACACAGCTGACCAATCACAACACACACACTGGCCCAGCAGACCAATCACAGCACAGCACACACTGGCCCAGCAGAGCAAACACAGCTGACCAATCACAACACACAATCTGGCCCAGCAGACCAATCACAGCACACACTTGCCCAGCTGACCAATCACAACACACACACTGGCCCAGCAGAGCAAACACAGCTGACCAATCACAACACACACACTGGCCCAGCAGACCAATCACAGCACACACTGGCCCAGCAGAGCAAACACAGCTGACCAATCACAACACACACACTGGCCCAGCAGACCAATCACAGCACAACACACACTGGCCCAGCAGACCAATCACAGCACACACTGGCCCAGCAGAGCAAACACAGCTGACCAATCACAACACACAATCTGGCCCAGCAGACCAATCACAGCTGACCAATCACAACACACAATCTGGCCCAGCAGACCAATCACAGCACACACTTGCCCAGCTGACCAATCACAACACACACACTGGCCCAGCAGAGCAAACACAGCTGACCAATCACAACACACACACTGGCCCAGCAGACCAATCACAGCACAACACACACTGGCCCAGCAGACCAATCACAGCACACACTGGCCCAGCAGAGCAAACACAGCTGACCAATCACAACACACACACTGGCCCAGCAGACCAATCACAGCACAGCACACACTGGCCCAGCAGACCAATCACAACACACACACTGGCCCAACAGACCAATCACAGCACAGCACACACTGGCACAGCAGACCAATCACAGCTGACCAATCACAACACACACACACACACAGGCCCAGCTGACCAATCACAACACACACTTGCCCAGTGACATTGTCTCTTCAGTTTCTGACCAATCACAACACACACACTGGCCCAGCAGACCAATCACAGCACAGCACACACTGGCCCAGCAGACCAATCACAACACACACACTGGCCCAACAGACCAATCACAGCACAGCACACACTGGCACAGCAGACCAATCACAGCTGACCAATCACAACACACACACACACACAGGCCCAGCTGACCAATCACAACACACACTTGCCCAGCAGACCAATCACAGCACATCACACACTGGCCCAGCAGACCAATCACAGCTGACCAATCACAACACACACTTGCCCAGCAGACCAATCACAGCACATCACACACTGGCCCAGCAGACCAATCACAGCTGACCAATCACATCACACACTGGCCCAGCAGACCAATCACAGCTGACCAATCACAACACACACTGGCCCAGCAGACCAATCACAGCTGACCAATCACATCACACACTGGCCCAGCAGACCAATCACAACACACACTGGCCCAGCATACCAATCACAGCACAACACACACTGGCCCAGCAGACCAATCACAGCTGACCAATCACAACACATATATTTCAGAAGGCGGGCCTTCATTTGATACATAACTATTCGATACAGAATACAGGACAGACTGGGGAGAGAGCTGTTGTAATAATGTAAAAAATGTGAGACAAGGTTTTTTCGAACAACCTAGTATGAGAGTATGAGTTCTAGTACACCCCCAAAACAAAATCGAGCTTTGTAAAAAAAAAAAAAAAAAAAAAAATGTTTGAGGTATTGTTTAATATGAAGGGGGCTTTTTATGTTTTTAAATTATGTGTAGTAATGAGAATTGTTTTTTAGCTTTAATGGATGCACAGCTACCATTTACTTTAGATTTAATACTTATGTTATCTTTTTTAAGCTCTCGGTTGCCGCTTGTCGGTGCAGTACAGAAAGGATGAACGGAGCGTTTCAGAGCCGCCCACACATTTAAACAAATATTAAAGCATAATCTCATTTTTTACCCAATGAATGAACGAAAAAGTACACGGACCTAGCACGGGCTGACCGTTTATTAAACATCACTTTTTTAAAATGCAATTATTGTGTGAGACATCCGATATGACTCTGTTTATACGTGTGTACGTTATTTTCAGCAGATATTGACGGCTGATTGAGATGCGACTTTCATGTGTTTTAAAAGTTTGCCACATTTATAAATGTTGGTTTCGTTTTAAAACGCTTAAAGGCTTATTTCTGAAGTCTCATGAATGGAACTAGAAGAATAACATAAATCCACTTACCTCCCAGAAGCAACAGATACAACAATATTATCATCTGCGTGTTTTCGTAGAGCCGTGAATGTAATACAAATGATTTATGGAGTTGATTTAATATTCTGCTGTTTCGCTGATTCTCCATTCCTTCCTTCAGGAGCGGAGCACAGGAGTGCAGAGATAGCCTTCCCTCACCTCTGTTTCTCACAAGTGACAGAGACAAGCGGAACTTACTGTAAAAAAATAAATACAAATAAAATAAAATAAAACTGTAAAAAAGGACTGACGAGGCGTCCCACTTACTTCCAGCACAGAAGTGAACCTCGGTTTCAGCGAATCCTTTAATCTTTTTTTAGAGCCTGAGTTCGCGTGATACTGTGGTGTCAAAATACCGCAGACCCACAACCATGACACCGCTAACAGTTATTTATAGAATCAAATTATTAATATGTTTTAGTGTTTTTATTTAATTTTTTACTGTTGTGGGTTCCATACGATATATATCATAATTGATACTGTGGTGTTTGCGGATCAAACTGACCAAAATAAATAAATAAATAAATAGCCCCATAAATTACACTGAATAATAGTAAATATATATATATAGGTGGAAAGAGTAGAAAAATATTCTACTCAAGTAAAAGTACCACTACATTAATGAAATTTTACTACAAGTAAAAGTACCAGTCTAAAAATCTACTCAAGTAAAAGTAAAAACTAGCTCATTTAAAATTTACTCAGAATAAAATTACTTAGTTAAATTTTAACAGTGGGAACTAGGCAAAATATGAACAGACCAAGGGTGCGAACTCAGTTCCTGGAGGGCCACAGTCCTGCACAGTTTAGATATAACCCTAATTAAACACACCTGGTCCAGCTAATCTAATAATTTAGGCTTATTTGAAAACTACATGATATGTGTGTGTGCTGGAGCAGGGTAAGAACTAAACTCTGTAGTAACTGAGTTTGACACCCCTGGGGCAGGCCTATTAATCTCAAACTATAGTTGTTTTTAATTAAAATAATCAGTTATTTAGAATAATAAGACATTTGGGCTGCTACCATGCAAATCAGTATCAACAAATTCATCTCATCGGGAGAATAAAATGATAAAAGTGTCTAAAGTGTCTAATTTATCTGTTGCACAAAAGCAAAAAGAACAACTAATATTAACATTAAAATGAATGACATGCACAAGCTAGGCATAGTTTCTATTTATAACACGTGTTTAAAGGGTTGCGCAATTTAGCCAATCACAGACTCAGCTGTTGATTTCTGGAACGCAATGGCCAATCAATTTGCGTGCTCATCAATCCTCTCATTTTAACACACAAGTGTAGACACTGTGAAGGATTCATTGTGCATATATATTTATTGTGTTATAACAGAGCTTTATGAGATTGCTATTAACTGAGATGTCAGCTTTTAGTGAGAATAAAGGAAGTCTGCTGATGGCATTCTGCCATGCAAAACCATGCATGCAGCGATTCCTCTGGCAGCTGTCCATTGCTCTGTTGCTTTTTGGGGGGTACTCTGGGTTTGAGTCAAAATTCTGAGCCCTCCCCTCAAACAGCACACCAAATATGCATAATCTTTACTTTTTTATTATATGTAAGTGTGAACTTGTGAAATTATGTTTTATTAACAAAGTTTGGGAGGAACACATTCAGATAATTAATCTAATGAACACGAGAGGTGCCCAATCAATAATCGACCCAATTAAGTCAGTCACCTTTATTTATATAGCGCTTTAAATAAAAATACATTCCATCAAAGCAACTGAACAACATTCATTAGGAAAACAGTGTCAATAATGCAAAATGATAGTATAGTTAAATAGTGTCTGTGCATTTATTTGCAATCAAGTCAATGATATCGCTGTAGATGAAGTGATCCGACATTCGGAATTCGTGCCCTGCATGCGCGCGCACGCACACAGGGCAGCCATGCAATGTCTTGCTTAAAGGGGGGGTGAAATGCTCATTTTCACTCAATCTCCTGTTAATCTTGAGTACCTGTAGAGTAGTACTGCATCCTCCATAACTCAAAAAAGTATTTAGTTTTATTATATTCATAAGAGAAAGATAGTCTGTACCGATTTTTCCCGGAAAAACACGAGCGCCTGGAGGCGTGACGTGTGGGCGGAGCTAAAGAATCACGAGCGCCAGTAGGCTTTTGTGTTGAGAGCGTTTGGAAGCTGTGACATTACCGTGAGGAAAAAACATCCAAAACAAACCATGGCTAACAGTCAGATTCAGCCGTTTATTTATGATCCAGAATCAGATCCCGAGGCTGAAACTGAACGAGAGCAGCAGCAGCAACGACTCGCTCCGAGCGGGGCTCGAACCCGGGTCTCTGGCATGGGAGGCGGACGCAGTAACAAGGAGGCAGAGATATTTGAAGCAGTTTTACTCACCGCCTGCGGTTCCAACACATGATCGTGACCCTTTTTCCTTGGGATTGCATCATCCTTAAGAAATAAACGATACGCAAATCCGTCGTCAAACTGGGCTTTGTTTGTAAAACAAGCATCTTCGAAATGCAGGGAACAAACACAAACACTTGCTCCGATCAAACTCCGTTGATGCTCTGTAAAAATAAACTCCATCCACTGGTCCCTTGATGCTGTTTTTTCTTTGGTAATCTGTGCAGGGTTGTCTTGCCCTGGCAACCAAAAACACACTCCTTTTGTGACATTTCGCGACGCTCTCGCTCTGATCAGTGATTGTCTGTGCACAGCCCAGGGGTCAAGGAACTCGACCGGAAGTTGAAGTCGGGTGGGGGCTGCCATCTTTTAGCAGAACTTCACTTGCGTTAGCATTCCCATTGACTCCCATTCATTTTGGCGTCACTTTGACAGCGAATAACTTTACATCTGAGGCGTTTAAAGACTCCGTTTGTCCATTATTTATTTCTAAAGATACACGACAATGTATAAAGGGCTCCATTACCTTCTATGTTACATTATGGCCCTGTATAAACAGTTTTTATAAAAAAAATAACCACTCGTCTCTCTGTCGCATTACCGTACAGACAGGAGGAGAAGCTCGCAGGCAATTAACTTAATATGGCGTACTGGCGTTACATTTTAAAATACTATACAAAATAATGAATCAGAATACTTACTCCTGCTCACTCACGCCAAAGAACTCCCCGCTCAAACTCGCCGTCTCTGCAAGATTAACGATGGCAGTTTGCACGCACAGCTACTAGAAGATTTACATCTGTCAGACAGGTTGCTGACGTCGTCAAGCTTCGTTTGAGTCTGAGCGTCAGAAACGGAAGTGCTAAAAAACGCTAAAAATGGGCTTCACTTGTCTCAATTGAGTTCCAATGGGGTCGCTGTGTCCATTTCTTTTACTGTCTATGGCACAGCCTCTCTCTGCTCTGCTATACGGGAGCGCACTCTTCCGGCAGAAGTGCCTCAGGACCCATATAAGGAAATTCCGCTCCATCTAACGTCACACAGAGCCATACTCGAAAAAAACTTTCCGAAACTTGTGACAAACCGGAAGTAGTATTTTTGGAACAGAAATACTCCTTCAAACCTACAACTTAATTTTTGAAACTTTGTCCATGTTTAGCATGGGAATCCAACTCTTTAACAGTGTAAAAAACTCAGTATGCATGAAATAGCACTTCACCCCCCCTTTAAGAACACCTAAGTCGTGGTGAGGGTGAAGAGAGCACAGTACATGCACTCCCCTCACCCACAATTCCTGCCGGCCCGAGACTTGAACTCACAACCTTTCGATTGCGAGTCCGACTCTCTAACCATTAGGCCACGACTTCCCCTTAAGCAACAAATATTAGCGTAGATGCCATTCTTCTAATGATGTAGCAAGTACATAGGGTGTTATGGGAAGTGTTTCCGGTTCCGGTTTACTTAATTAATACAGTATATTTATATATTTATATATATTATTATATTATTATTTATATATATTATTTACATATAATATATATATTTTAATAAATATTTTAATGGATTTGGATATGAACAAGGATCTTATAATTAACAAGATAAGACAGGTCTATACACAGCAGACTTACCTCTGTTCCTTGACAGTTTTCCAGCATCCCTCCGCCACCCCTTCTCCGGTCCTAACCTTTAGAGCTCGGAGAATTACTTGTGCTTCAGTGAGAGCAGACATAACACAATTAATGCGGTCATTGCTTTTAGAGGTGGATGCCTGTTGTTTGGTGCAAAGTCCTTTAAGACCGTAATTATACAGAAATACTTTGATGACAGACTTTCCTCAGGCATGTCAGAACATCCAAAACAAAATAAAGATTCTGTGAATGAGATCGGTCCACTGGTTAGTCAGTTTATCCCGTCTCATAGCGCAGTCACATGACTTTTGGATACATTTTTTTATGCACATTTTTAGAATGTATGCGCATCTTGCTGTTTTTTTACACGATAATTCAAAATGCACATAAAAATAGGTAGATGGAAACATAGCTATAATTTGTTTAAGGTTTTGCAGAAAGTGTGATTATTTGACAAAAAGATTGTTGAGAATGTGGTCCAGAGAATGGGGTTTAGTGTCTTAGCAAATGTGAAAAACTGTAATCATGTTCGCAATATTAAAATAAAATACAAAACCGACATCAAGGCATGGTTCCTAAAGGAACTTAAAACTGGATTTCTGGTTGAACCATTAAACAGAATCGTTAGCTCACACAGGTTATAATTAATATTGATGATATGATTGCATGTGTGACATTAAATATGATCCTTTGCTTGTGTAATTATTTATCAGAACATCATCTAAATGACAGCAGATCCTCCGACAAACTAGAGCTGCTGTAACATGAAGTAATTTCATAATTCATGAACTTTATTGAACTGATCTGAATCAACACTGAATTGAGTGGAGCTGAATAATGACACTGCTATTGTTGTTGTTTTTTTTAAGACAATCTGAATTGTCTTATATTTGACAAAGTTTGCATTATTGAGTCTGTTACTTCCCTGTTTATTAAAACAATATGGATTTTATAGAAATAAATGAGCTCAAACAAACCCAAGGCTGAAAGAATGACGCACGTCGTGAACGTAATTGGCACAATTCTTTACTTTGGAAACAGACATGAAACCATTTTCCAATTTTACTCCTTAGATTCAAACTCACTTGAACAGAAAGGCTGATGTGTTTTCTTTTTGTTGGATTTTCTTGATTTTTAACATCAGTGCAGCAATATCTCCAATTAAACGCTGATAACAACACCAAGGACATTAAAAGAAGCCACATGTATTAGTTGGGTGCGTGTGAGAAGGTTCTCGTCTCTGAAAGGAAGAATTCTCATGCGATGAGAAGAGCCGATCCCGAGTGTAAAAGAGCCGGACAGATGGAGGCTTGTGTCCGTCTGCGATCGATCTGCATTAGAAAACTCCCTCCACACGTCAGAAAATCTTTGCCACAGCAAAAAAGAGCGGACAAACATAAAAACAGACCGTCTTCATTATTAAGAGCAGTCTGTTGGTTACTTAGGATTTTACATTTCACTGGTCATCTGTTAAACTTTCTGGTCTGAAACGGCCTCTTCTGCTGGTTTGGAGTCTTCGACGGTCTCTGCAAACACCACAAGAAACAGCTTCAGTTCCTGACACTCTTACAGACCGCTGATGAACCGCAAGTGGACGTGCTGTGGTCCAGATAATGTACATTACTGAAACACTTGCTCTCATGAATCCATCTCAGTCAAGAGCTTTCAGGCAAACCGCAAATGGATTCATACCTCTCACTCTCAGATAAATCTGTCAGATAAGTTCTGTCTAGCTTCTTTCAGCTTTTATATGCACGTTTATTGTACCATTGCTGCAAACCCAACTACACCCTCATAACACATTCAGGTCTGTTTCGACCCAGAAGAGATACATACATTTTATTTATTTTCATTTTTTATTTTATTTTTTTATTTTTTATAGAAATTTTGATGTATCTCTTCCGGGTCCAAAATGACCCGAACACAAAATGTTTGATATTTTGTTTAAGATTTCTTCCTTTACTTTGAACTTTACTATGAAAGAAAATATTAGAATATTAGAATATTAGAATATTAGAATATTAGTCTGTTGATGAAACACTGCAACAAGGTTGATTACTTTTTTTATCTGAAAGTGAAAGTTTATACAAAGAGTACAAGCAGTTTATTTTGACTGAAAACCTTTCATATATATATATATATATATATATATATACTTTTCATAATATTAATTGTTCTGTTGGAAATAAATATGTAGGTTTCATAAATTTGCATTGAAGCTTTTAGAAGCCGTCCAATTCAAAGGAATTTCACTAAATTCCATTCCATTGTTATAAATTTCACACGGTGATATATTCAAATATAATTTCTCATCAGTATGATGGAGTGGTTCATGTGTAATTGAAATGGCTAAGAATTTCAAAGGTTCTTTCATTCTCTAAAAGCTTGGTTTTAATTTATTTAAAAAAATTCCAACCAAGAAAGAATGGTTCTTTTAAGAACTGTTGAAAGGTTCTTTATGGGCACTGATGGTTCTATGAAGAACTTTTAAGGATCTTTAGGTTTCACCTTTTTTGTCTATTTGGTCTGTCTCCTGGCTCTCGGCAGCGTCAGGCACATCAGCTTGTTTGGCTTCCTCCTCCTCCTCCTCTTTCTTCTCCTTCTCCTCTGTGTTTACATCGGGGGTGGGGTTCTCGCCCGCTGTGTTCTTCACCTCTTTCGGTTTCTCCACCTCCTGCAGCTGCTCCTGGGCCTCCTCTTTAGTGGGTGTGTCTGAGGGGGCGGAGTTAGTGGTGATGGTGGGCGTGGCTTCAGCTACAGGCGAGTTGGGCTGCTCGACTGGTTTGCTCTCTTCTGCAGTTTCTGTAGAAACCTCAGCTGGTTTCTCCTCTGTTGGAGAGACTTGCTCCTTCTTTTCCTCTTCGGTCCCAGCAGACTCGTCTGGAGCAGCACCGTTCTGCTTGGTGGTGGCCTTTTGGGCATTCTCTTCTGGCTTGGTTCCATCCTGCTTGATCTCCTGATCGGCCTCTTCGTTCTTCTCAACCTGAGACCAGAAACACAAGACCATCAGGAACTCCACAAACACCAACGTATGCCAAGTGTCTGTGACTTAGAGCCATTTGTCTTATTAATTATACAGATAATTCAACTCACAAGATTCTCTTCAAACTGATGCTCCACCATGATACTAGTAAAACAGATAGTTCACCCAAAAATGAAAACTCTCTCAACATTTAATCACCCTCAATTTAATCCAAACCTGTATGAGTTATGCTTTCTGTTAAAGCATAAAAGAAGATATTTTGAAGAATGTGGGGAACCACACACTTTCTGGGAGAACTGCAACTTGAGGGCGAGTAAATCATGACAGAATATACATTTTGGGGTGAACTATCCCTTTAAGCTGAAATAGAGAT